>NW_009648641.1:540901-552266 GCF_000708025.1 Charadrius vociferus
TGAAAATAGGGGTTATGTTTCCCCTTTTCCAGTCCACAGGAACCTCACCAGAGCACCACAACTTCTCAAACATGATGGCTAGTTGCTTAGCAACTTCATCTGCCAGTTCCCTCAGGACCTGCAGATGTATCTCATCAGGTCCCATGGACTTGTACGCTTTCAGGTTCCTCAGGTGGTCTCGTACTTGATATTCACCTACAGTGGGCGGTTCTTTGTCTTCCCAATCCTTGCCTTTGCCTTCTGCATCATGGGCAGTGTGGCTGCAGTCCTTGCCAGTGAAGACAGAGGCAAAAAAGTCATTGAGTACCTCAGCTTTGTCTCTGTCTGAGGTAACCAGCTCTTGCGTTTCCTTCCTGAGATGGCCCACATTTTCCCTAGTCTTTCTTTTCTCTCTGACATATTTAAAGAAGGATTTTTTTTGTTTTTCTTAATGTCCCTGGCCAAATACTTCTCATAGACACAATGAAATCAGCTGCAGTTTAATGGTTGGTGAACTCCTGTGGCAATCATATGCTTGACACTCTTCAGGCAGTGGAAAATTTACTCCATATCCACGAGCTGCTGTGTAAGAAGTCTAAGTGCTCACTTACAATATGATGGTATAGGAAGTGGACATCCTCTGGCCACATTATTCAAATAAGAGTAGTCTCCAGTGTATTTCTGAGAGGCTTGGGTTAAATATTTATTTGGGGGAGGTAGTTTTAAGATAAGGATGTGCATTTTTATTGTGCTCGTATACCAATGACGGAACATGTCAGGAAACAGGGATAGGATATTTGAAGGACTTAGCTTTTTTTTGTCCATAGTGATTTAGAAATGTTTAAGGGACAAAGATAACTGCACAAGAAGATGTTCTTGTTTTAGTGGAAACAGATGTGCAATTGGAATGCCTCTCGCTACCCTGAATATATCTGTTTTTTACCCTCAACTCTATATTGCCCCATGCTGGGGTCTGCATTAAATTTATGGATTTTTCTTTCCAGAAAAGAAGCGAAAAAAGGAAAAATATTGAAGGAGAGGGCCTAATTTCTTTGTCCTGTCTTTATGTTCTGGTAGCGGTCTCATTGTTATAGCCACTTGATAACTGGGGTGAAAAATGATAAATTTCATGACTCATAGCTTTTTAAAGAACGTAGTTCTACTGTGCAGCAGTAACACAGTTAAATCAATTCCCAATATAAAAAAGCTACCAGTTTTCCTTTGATGTCTTAAAGTCCACTTGATACTTAGTTACACCAGAAAGCAGATTAACAATTATATTAATTTACCTGTCAACTTGATACAATGGCAAGATAGCCTAGAACTGAACACAGATTGTTAGCTTATCTTAAAAGTGTTATAAAATTAATGATACATTGACAATAATTAAATAATAAATAGCAAGTTGAATATTGCTTTATGTCTCTACTTTATAATATTAATGAGCTAACTGCCATTTTGAGCTACTACTAGGAGTATTTAAGGCCAATCAAAAAACTTGTGTTCATATGTAAAACGTGAAAATTCCTTGTACTGTAAATTATTATCACACTAAAGCAATTTTGGCCATATAAATATTTACTTGTGGGAGAAATCTAGCTTACTTTATTCCTATTTAAATGTTCTCTAAAGTAGAATCAAATGAAAACAGAATGATGCATAAATTCTGACAGCATTTTTCTTGTATGATCATGTATTTAAAAACAAAATATCAGGCCTTGTATGAGTATTATTGGAGAGCAAAACTAACTCTCAATTTAGAAGAAATTCCCATGACTCGTCTCATTCTTACCCCAAGCTGAAATAGCAATAAATATATTAAAAACATAAGAATCTTTAGTTCTCTCAAACTATGAAAAAAATGGTAAATATTCCTTGGCAAAGTCATAAGGGAATGAAGTAACTTATCATATGGGTAATTCAGAGCAAAGTGCATCTCGTAAAGAACTGCTTGAAGGAAGTTGGTGTGTAATTTTTGGTTTTTTTTTTCTGAAAAAAATAACTTATCATATCATCTATAAAGTTATTCTCCTGGGACTTTAATATGTAACCACGTTCATATGCTGAAACATGGAAATAGTTTAAATCTGTAGTTATACCTAAGAAATATCTTATATCTTATCAATGTAACTAACGGGTCGTAACTACAATAATGTGAATTTTTTGTGATGCATGAATATCGAATGATCCATAGGCCTTGCAGTTCAGTTGCTCAGCTGACACATCAACAGCATTTGTAGTAGAATCTACAGTTAAAATTTATTATTTCATACAATCTGTAAGGTGTTTATAACCAATACTAGGCAGATTTTTCACAGAATTACAAAATCATTATTCTGATCCTTATGATCCTTTCTCTAAAAAACAAGTACTGGACTCGATTTTATACAAAATTTGTACTATCCCCTGTCAATTTTGAAGCCTGAGAAAATCTATTTCTTGCTGTTTGCTGGAAATTAACCTTGCCATCAAACACAATGTTTGTATTCTTGTATGTGTATATATTTATATAATATTTATTGAATTGGGCTCATTTAAGCTATTTCTTTACATACTTCTCTTCATAAATCTTCATTTGCCCTTGCGAATTGTAGGACAATAAAGATGAAGTAAAAATGTACTTGTCTTGTGTCCTTTTAGTCTTAAGACAGCTTTCTGTAAGGGTTACAAGTCTCATCTATGCACATGATATTAAATTTAACTAAATTTATTTTATGCATGTATAGTTTATGTTGCCATTTCTCAAAACTACATGAAAATATTTAGCTATTATTAGAAATTTGTTAACAATTTATCAACAATGTTTTTAATTTATTGAGTAGGGAAAATGGTATTTCTCTAAACAGAACCACTGTTCCATTCTAAAGTAAGTATTTAGTAAAGTCAGTTTGAGTAAAAACTGTTGTCAAAACTGGACTTTCCTAACAGTTTTCTCTACTGTTGATTTTAACTTTAATTTCACTGTATAAAGGAGACATAAACTCCATTCTCAAGCTGCCTTATCCTGTTTGTATTTTTAATGGTTGAGAATTGCATTACTGAAACAGACTAAGATCAGTAAATTCAGTTAAATTCTTCTTTTAGAAAAATTCCCAAATTGTCACCAGAATTATTTTTTTGAGACATCAGAAAAAATAAAAGAATTTGTGAAGGCTTTCTACAATTCTGTTACTGTACTTTTACTACTACATCAGAAAACCATAGTAACAGACTTCCTTGCTGTGTCATATTAAACACTCTGAATTTGTCTAATTTTCATACTGACATCTGTCAAGGCAATAACTCTGGTTGATATCTTGTATCACAATAGGCTTAGGGCAAAAAAAGAAAAAAAAAATCCAAACAAAACAAACAAATAAATGTTAAAAAAAAAGAAAAAATATATATATGTAACATAATTTTGAAGAACTACTATATTTCTGATTAAAACAGCCACAGCAACAGCAAAAAGTAATAAAAAAACTTGTGAGAAATCTGATTAATTTTGTATGCTGTGCAAAACAAGCTAGAATTTTATACTGTTTTTCTATCAGATTCATATATAGACACCACTAAGAAGGAAAAAGCATTCAGGAAGAAAATTTCTGCTCACAGGTTTTTTCATGAAACCAAAAAAGCTGTCAGACTAAATACATTTTTATTCATGTGAGTATATAAAAGTTAGACTGAGTGATGAATACATTAAATACACAATTATATTTCTTACAGAAAATAAAACAGAACTCAGAAGTTTAATACTATATTTCAAGTTCAGTCTTTTGCTTTACTTGCTTTTTTTCCAAATCCCTTCTCCTCTGCACACAGCTCCCAGTGCTATTAATTAAAAGAATGCAAATTTCAGCAAACAACAACAACAACAAAAACACATAAAAGGGGAGTATAATAAATTAATCTATTCCTCTGATTTTATTTTTTTTTTTCCTACTAATTTTCAAGGTTTGGCATACATGAACAAGTGTTGAATAGTTTGGACATGTGAAATAATCAACAACAGTATGCCCAAAAGTCTTACAAACAAATTTCAACGGGTCAATTAAAGATAAATTTGAAGTTCTAAGCAAACTTTTGTTTTGTTTTGTTTTGTTTGTCTTTTGAGAGGAGAGCTATCTGATTAATCTCCCCTTTCATATAAATAGATAATTAATTGGGTAATAATAATAAAATAGAGTTACAAAACAAGCAGTTTATAAATCCTAATTTTGTATATTCCTTTTCAAAGCTTCCCTCTCCGTGCCATCATCATTAGGGATTTTCACTAATTCAACCTGAATAAGGAATAGGATTTCACTATTTCTTGTGCACACAACTAAACCATTTTGGCAGATATTAAAGTAAATTAAAAAAAACCCCAACATAATCAAACCCCTGACATAATACATGACAGATTTTCTTAGAGCCCCAATAAGTTTGAATGGTAATAGTCTTTTCCACATTACTTATTTTGATAGGATGAAACAAAATGGAATTATGGTTAATTTTGTTCAGATACTTTTCTTTATTTCTTAAAATTCTTTGTTACAACTGTTGAGGTGCTTTAGTGATAATGTCTGGAAATTCCACTATAGTATTTATAAAGCATGATTATCCTATTTAACATGCATGGTATGTGGTCCCAGTAGGGTCATTTATTCTATAAACAGGATCTTAATTACTGTCTTTATATGACATCTGAATATAATAGGTACATCAAACAATTCATGATGACTTAGATAAATCTGTCTCTAGTCTGGAAGGATAATTATTAGATGTTAAGTGTTGTCTGTTAACATTTGGTGCTTAAACCAGAATTGATTTTATTTGGCCCATTGCCCGCTAAATAGCAGCTCCTCATTTATGGTACCATTTGTTGGGAATATAAAATTGCATCCTCACTGAATAATTTTGGAGTTATATTTGACCCTGAAACTTGTTCTGAGGGCCACTTTGTTAAGTCTTCATATTTACACATCAGGAATTTAGCAAGGTTAAGGACTTTGCTGTCTCAGCAGGATCTATGGCTCTTGATTTATCTCCTACTACATCAAGGTTGGAATGCTATAATTCATTGTTTGCAGTCTTTTCCTAGTTGTTTGTTGTACACACTTCGAGTGTATAGAATTCAACACCTACAACATTTGCGAGAAATCAGCTACAAAAGAATATCCAAGGAGTATGTTGGCTGCCTGTCAAAATGATTCTAAGGTACTTGTCCATGTTTAGAAATTATGCCACTCAGAAATTAGCTTTAGAAAGTAGAGGTAGTTGATGCCGTCTAAATACCTAAAGCACATTCTTTATAGAACCTTGGATAATTTTTTGAGTGAATTTGTGTGTATTTCCAAGGTTTCTCCCTGTGAATTCTCCAGAATTCCCTATTCTTTTCTAGAATATGACTTTAGTTATTTTGAGGAGATACTAATTTAATAGCTTATTTAATTTCTTCAGAAATCTTTCACTTGAACTGGTAGGAATTGCTAAAACACTTGAACTAATACTTGGAAAAGCATTTTTTTTAATCTGACTTAGATCTAAGTATTTGATCTGAATTTCCTTTAGATTTTGTGAAACCTCATGGTTTTAGGAAATGAGAAATGGAGTTGAAGAATGATGAGTTGATTCAGCCTTGAAATTCAAGAGATATAAAGATGGATAGTTGTCCTCATTGTCATTATTGATCACAAAATGGTGTTAGATTATACAGTGTTATACTTACCAACAGGAAAACTTTACTGCTCAGAATGCTTTTAAATTTTCTATTTATTTTCTAATAAATTGAATCAATAAACTCCTGTCATTATTCTTATTGGGCCTATTTATGTTAAATTTTTCTAAAAATATGTCCTACTGTCAGCACTGATCACTGGTGGGTATACAATAGTAATTTTGCAGTATTTTAGTAAAGGATGAAGTGTGTGTTTCTGATGCTGTGTGAATGGGGCCACTACTACTTCACCCCTACACTCTCTGCATAATGACTGCGCCCACGAAATTACAGGTATGTGCCCACATGTTACTGACTTCGTTAATCAAGTTGCACATTGTCAAAATCCTGTGATAGGCAAAAAGGAACTTACATTAGGAGCCAAGAAATGATCGTTAGTCCAATTAATGTTTTAGAAGTCTAATTAAATACAAATAGTTATTGCTTGTTCAGTATAATACTAAAAATACCCTTAGCCCAACTCAATACAGAGAGGTCTCATCCTTAGTTATACAGTTATAATTGTTATACAGGAAAATCTGCCAACATCTACACCTTTATTTTGATGTTATACTCATCCCTCCAGTGCCTTTCTGGGTCCTGAGGCTGAAACTTCAGGTGTACTTCAGAAGAAGAGAGAATCAGGGAACCATATCGAGTTGTCAGCATCCTGATATCTTTGCCAAGGGTAATGTGGTGGTCACAGTAGTGGGAGTGCCTTATACCTCAGTCCCGGGTCCACTTAGATTACTTTGATATATTCTAACTGAGTCTCCTTCTTTCCAATTAATGCCAAGCTGAAATTTGAGAGCTGTACACAAGCCTTCCTCAGCTTTAGCTGACATCAAGGGCTGTTGTTCATTAGAGTGACTCCCTATGTTTGTCGGATCATTTCCCTAGATGACATTCACAATGCGTATGCTTAGAGAGTTATAAAGTCAGTCGTTCAATCACTAGACAATTGTTACAATAAACAAAATCAATTAAGTTCAAGGCAAGCCCAGAAAATCTTGAGATCCTGCATCATCAAGTCAACACAGAGCAGCCTTCTACTAAATAAAACAAAGATTGTATTACAGGACTACAACAGACAAGAAAGGAGAGGGTGGCTGCAGCCTTCTTTCTGAACAATCTTTGCCAGAAACTGCTTGCATAATAAGCAAAATTTATCCTTTCAGGGAGGTCAAAACTTTCAAAGCAAGACTGCAAAAACAAAGCATTACAGCTAAGTTGGACTTCTTTCTTGGTATTCTTTTGGATGGTATACAACCATAAGCAAGGGCTTCCCACCTGAAGACTAAAGGTATCATCAGTTGAAGTAAAGTGGAGCTATTCTAGCGATGTTTTACATGTATGACATTTTTCTATTCATATTGAACAAAACTTTGAAATAATGAGGAGAAACAATTAATTTGAAGCGTCATTTATCTAAGGAAAATTTTACTCAGATTACATCCTTGAAATGTTTTTCAACAACTAAAATTATTTCTTAAGGGCTATTGGAAATAATGTGTCTAATTCAAACCAGTTGCCTTGCTCACTGAGTGCAACCAGCTACTGAAACAAAACTAACAATGACGACATCAATATTAATTGATGTCTATCTGATTTTAAAAGTTCCTTTTTTACTGCCATTAAAAAGAAAAAAGATTTCTTCATTCATGTACATTTTACTTAAGTCTTTGATTCAATAGAGTGTGCATATGTAGAGTAGGTGCAGCACGTCTATTCATATGTTAGCATGTGCTTAACTTTGACATCTTTTGAGTTCTTTTGAATTACATATGAATTTCATATCCATTTTGTACATAAATAGATTAAAGAAAGTGTTTGATTTCTTTCCTGTGCTGGGATATCAATGTTTATGATTTTCTTAACAGATACCGTGCAACTGGATTGGAAAACAATCAACTTTTAAATGCTTTAAATGTCATGTATAGTATTGTCTAGAACATTATTCCAATGAGTCAATACACAAACTATACTTGTTAAGAAAATTATTCCACTTAACAATGTATTTAACAGTGACATAAAATTTAAATGAGAACTGTACTCTTTTTATTTTCCGAAATACTTGTAGCATACTAAAGTAAGTTAAGGATTTTTTCTCCCATCCTTTTTTATTCCACTATTCCATAGAGCACTAACATGTCTATAAATGAATACAATCTTTTTCTTTAGAAGAACTTAAAGAGATAATATTAGTACTTTGCTATTCAGCAATGCCAGAAGCAACTCCATGGCTGCACTGTTAAACAGTAGGGACATGTTGTTCTTAACATTACACAGAAGATTAATTTTATTGATATTATGTTCCATACTGAGTATAACATCCTTGGGAACCTACAATCAGAGACACTCAACAGAGATACTATAAAATAAAGGTGAATATGACACGTCTATATTTAACATAATATTGAGAATACTGTATGAATATTATAATGAGGGTAACATATATTACTGAAGGTAATTTATTAGCAATGTGTCAAAATTCATATTTAGATCTCCCACATCTTTCTATATTGTGGCTTACAGAAATAATAATAAAAAAATCTTAGAAGACAGACATAGATGTTGCATTAAGTTAATCCTTCTATAAAAATGGAAATAAAATGCCTGAAATTTGGCTTTCTCAAACAGAAGAGACTTCAAGTGTAATAACTGTATGTTGGTAAAACACTGCATGGAAGTTATTAACTCACCGTCATTCTTTAAAAAGCTGTGGTCAAGCTGAAGATGTTTTTCAAACATATAGGAGTTAAATATGGGACATTACTGTTCCAAGAAGTCTAATAGATATATAAGAAGAATATTTGCACTACCTATGCAATTTTCTGCCACTGAATGGAACCACAGTTGAAAATCGATACTTTAACAGCTATAGCTATGCCAAACTGACTGACAGAGGTGACATGGTAATTATAGCATCCACTGTATCTCTTGCATCTTAAGACATGCAGAAACTTGGATACCTCTGACTTCTACCATCCAAAAAAAATCTCAATGTCATGCAAAACCAGTTGTATGTTCATGATGACTTCTAAATCTTTCAATAAACATGTACTACATTTTCAAAAAAAAAAAAAAAAGATTGGCAATCATCTGTATTATTTGTTAATAGTAACCCCACAAAACTGATATGGCATATTTTCATTTCCTGAATCAGCATCCTAAGCAGCATAAACTTCACATAAACTGATCAGTATAGAAGGACCCTAGGCTGTCCTCACATAACACAATAAATTTACTGAATGAGGCTTAGCATTTCTGATTCTGATTTTGGTTGGTTAATTTATTTAAGAAATAAATAATTTCTTGAACTAATTGAACATAGAAATTAATCATGGAAATCCAAGGGAACTTTAAATTTAATTCATTAAC
Organism: Charadrius vociferus; assembly: GCF_000708025.1. Lineage (NCBI taxonomy): Eukaryota > Metazoa > Chordata > Aves > Charadriiformes > Charadriidae > Charadrius > Charadrius vociferus. The sequence goes on from NW_009648641.1 coordinate 549,942, forward strand.
TGACATTCTGTTTTAATCTTTATTTATTAGCTATAACAATGTCATTACCAGTGCAAGAAATGGACACCAAACACTAGAACACAATGTTGATACATATTGATCCAAAATAAAAAAAATGTATTGCCTTAATTAATCTAGACATCCACTAGGAGTAAAAAAAAAAATAAAAAAAATTGTCCTCTTAAATAAGCTTTGGAATGGTTGCTTATTCTTGTCTCCACCTCTTGTGAACTCAATAGGAGTTCAACAGGTGTCTTTCAGACAGGAAATAACAGCAATCATCAGGCTTTATCAAATCATTATTTTTTTTATTCTATAAGAAAACTGAGATGGTAATATATTCAGTCAGTATGGTTAAGAGTAGATGAAACTCATTCAATATGCATACTGTTGTATATCTCCATTATTCCTGTAAAAGAGGATCAGAATGTTATTGGAGGAAGAATCATCTTGGAACACAACTTCAATTTAAATATTTACAAAACTTAAATTCATAGGTCACTTTTGGAAAAAACACATCATGTAAACACTTAAGATGCTACTCAAAATTTACACATCAGTTAATTTTCCCCCTGATATCTTTCACGCATCACCATGTTGTTTCAGTCCAAATGAATAAGATAAACAGAATACAAAAACGTGTTGAGCAGGATTTTCTTATAAGATTTTGTCATCTGTTATTCATCCTTAAGTACCAAAACTATCCTTATTTTCTTGGATTTCTTCAAAATTTAATCTTAAAAACTTTAGTTCTTAATTCAACATCATATATTACATTGAGAGAAGTAGCATCTCTTTATTATTATTTTCAAGATGCATTAGAGATGACCCAGGAAAAATACATTATGCTTCATACACATGTGGAGAAAATGTGAGACTGACATATTCAGTGCTATGGCAGAAAGTGCTCAAATATGTGGAAAAGGTACTAACAGGTATACAAACATCCAAAAGGAGAAGGTTCTTCAGTTCAACACTGTGATTAAGCTGCATGATTGCTTGTCCCAGCATTTTATAGCTGCTAAGACTTTATATAGGGAAGTCTAAAAAAGTAAAAGAAAAATAAAGCTTTTGAAGAGAACTGAAAGACACCTCTTCCAACTCTTCACGAAGTCACTGCAGAGCACTGTAGGTTGGAAGAGTAATTGATGAAGTTTCACTTTATGCTTTCCCTAGGCTTACACAGTTTCTGAAGCTTCTACATTTTGGCCACTGTTTAGAAACTTTAATCAGACTGTTTTTATGGCTGTCGTTATGTTCTTACTGAGATTTCCATCTTGTCTTTTTTTGTGCTTTTTCGTGTTATATGTTGGGGGTTTTTGTGTGGGTTTTTTTTTTTTTTTTGTCTTCCAGAATGCAAGAGTTTTATCAACCCAATGATTTAGTACAAATTTTCTGCAAATCTACAGGTGGACAACATAAGAACTGGTTCAAAGCTTTAACTATCAATACAAGTAAGAACAGGTTCTTTTCTGTAAATCTGGTTTGTAAGTTGAAATCAATTTCCAACATACCTACGAAAGAGTTCTTCAAAACAAGAAAAACGCGGAGTGGTGCCCTTAATGATCAGTGTAATATAAAAGGGTATGCCAGATACTTTTGAGTTAGAGTTCCAAACTTCAAAATATTTGAGTTAAACTTGATATTTTTTTTCCCCTGTTTTCCTTGAATTGATAATTTTTCCTCTTTTCACTTGATTTTTGGTTCTTGTGTGAACTGACATAGGCAGGATGCAGGAATAACCACAAAACCATGGATGAAAGGCAAAGAACAAATTTAATCTTGACACCTCAAGGACAGGGGAATCTCCGAAATAGCACCCAGACAGAGGCATGCAAGCCAGGGATGTATGAACTGCAGACCAAGAGAGTCCTTGATAGTGAGAGAGTCCTTGTTGGGGAGAGAGAGAGAGTGAGTTGTTCTCACAAAAGCTGCTGTTCTCGCCTGTATACCAGTCATAGTTTTCTAATGTGCTTTGATCTTCTGCGACAGCAGGGCAGAAATCTCAGGCATGTTCGATAAGGTGCCTCTAAGTCCATCACAGGACTATGTTATCTAAACGTAGATGTTCTACTTGTTGAGCACACAAGACTAAACAATGACTAGTGCGATAAATGTGTTTTCTGACACACCAGGGGCAGGTCAGTTGAGTGTGTTTACAATCCTTCTCACCAATCTTGTGTTACTTTCCCACAGTTCTCAACGGGGATTACCCAAGAATATTATTTGTATATCTCAGAAAGACTCAGAACTGAGTTTTCCGTACATTTTGTTTTAATCTTATTTCTCAGAGCAGACCTTATCAGTGCACTTAATATACTTGTT
>NW_009648641.1:552303-556297 GCF_000708025.1 Charadrius vociferus
GGAATGGAGACCTGGACTCAATTTGTCTTCCAACTAGGGGAATGAAAATTGTTTTTATGATGCCACTTAAGGAGGGCTACTTATCTTACTGTGCATTGCTCTGTACTTTGCTTGCAAGAACAGCTATAGATTTGTCTTTCTGGATTCAGATGTAGACAAACTAGACTGAAAATAAACAGGAATCAAAATAGAGAAGATAGAAATATACTGATAAACAGCTGTTGTGTTGGTTTTTTTTTTCCTTTTCTTTTAAGATCAGCTTGTAGTTACACTTAATAAACAGCATATGCCTGTTGATATAATAATAGAAGTAGTCTAGATTTCTATCTGGCATTGCTATTGATTAACTTGCAGAAAGCTGAAAGCTGTTCAGCTCTAAAGATTTGATTCAACCCTACTTGTAGATATGTATAATAAGAAAGCTGGAAAGAAACAGAATTGCGCTACCTTACAAAAAAAAAAAAAAAAAAAAAAAAAAGAGTGAATGCTGGTCATTGATATTCTAAATATGTCAAGATCCTGCTTTCCAGGATGAGGTTAAAGTGCAGTGCTCAAGACCCAGACAGGAGATAGGTGTACTTTCAAAATGTGTGGATGACTTGCATCTAAGGATATTTAAAAGCTCATCCAAGGAGAAATTTCTACCATTCACATTTATTACTATGGAGTCTTAGAAAACTGATGAAACTGAAGGGGTAGGAAGCTAATGACAGAGTATTTCAAAAAGGCGGGACAGAAACAAAGTATCTGTCAATTTTAAGTCAGTAACTTTGATGCTAATCACAGACAAAAACCCCAAATAAAATATAATGCACTGTATAAAAAATTAATGAATAGTTTCATCATGAACATCAATAACACCGTTCTGTACAACACTGTTCTTACCCAGTATATATATAATAATACTTAAGGGGTGTTAATGCATGTATACCTAAGCTTTATGCTTTGGATAATAAGTTGGTTTGTTTAATGTTTTTAAATATCAAAATTGGTTTGATACTCACAGAAAAGTGTAAAAAGAAGCTCAGAGACTAGTTGAAGATGGTGAATCATTTGTGAATTACTAGTGGCAGGGGGAGGTTTTTTGGGGGGGGAGGGTAAAAAAAAGCTAGAACTTCATCAAAGGTTACCTCAACTGAGTCCTTCTGTCTTTCTCTTTTGCTAAGCAGAGACTGCAGCAAGTGGATTGAAAAGCAGGGGAAATTGTTAGGGAAAGGCCAGTGCCAATGGCACAACATGCATAAGAAATCCACATTGTACTAAGCACAACATAACGTTAAAAATCAGAGCTCTTCTCTGAGCAGTGGCATCACATACAGGTCTGAGTTGTGCCAAAGATATTCAGTAAATTTTTAGTGACTAAGAAGGTAAAATCTCAGAATAATTCAGCTTGAAGAGGATTTCTAAAGGCCAGCTAGTCCAATCACTGGATCGTGAGTACAAGCTTCACACAATCACAGGAAAAACAAAACAAAAGCTAATGCATATGTTGATCACTATGAGTACAAATAGCATTGAGTAGCAAGAGGGAATTCCCTTGACCAAAATGTCAGATTGATAAACCATATTCCCTTGATACACCAGTCAGATCGTTAGTGGAGTAATATCTCTAATTTAGATTCCCACCCTTCAGAAATGATGTTGACAAAGTAGCTCACTTGAGAGTGATTACAAGGCCTGGAGAACCAAAAATGTAAAATACCTGAAGAGTGTGACATGAGTTTTAAAAAAACACAGCTATTTTATTTGGTTTACAGATAAAGTAACTATTTTGTGTTCTGTAAATATAAGCCATAAAATATGAGTATACAACCCATTTCTGAAAATATGATTATTTGAAATTTAGAAGAAAGAGATACAAAAATCATTGGGTAGATATTGAAACAAAATGTAAAAGATTAACTACTGGAAAAAGTAAACCAGGAACTCATTCATGGAAGTGAAAGTTTTCCGTCTCCAGACTGACAGAACACTTTTCTTAATAAAGTATGCTATTTGTCACTATGCAGTGTTTACTTAGTGTCACTCTTATGCAAGTGTCACAAATGACATTGTTTGATGACTGTAATCTCAAAAGCTCAACAAAATCTGAAACACCAGTTCCATAGGAAATGTCAAGTACAGATGTGATTTTCATCCAGCATCAGAAAAAAACCCCTTCAAAATAAGAGCTTTGAGACTTTTATTTTATGGGGCAATGTCCTGGTTCCAGCAGTGATGGGGTTAATTTCCCCAAGGACCTGGCAGGGGACACAGGTATTCCATACCATCATGCCACCTGACCCATGCCCAGGCTATAAAAGGGAGCTAGCCACGGGAGGGGAAGGCAGTTGCTGCTCACGGGGTGGGGGGAAGCTGTAAATGTGTTTGTATATCCCTTTATCGGTGTTATTGTTTTCTCTTCCCTTTTGCTGTTCTGTTAAACTGTCCTTGTCTCAACCCACGAGTTTTGCCTTTTTCTTCTGATTTTTCCCATGGCTTTGGGGGTTGAGTGAGTGGCTGCGTGGTTCTTTGTTGTCGGCTAAGGCCAAACCACGACAGGCAATCAAAATGCTACAGTTAGTTATAGGTAATGAAAAAGTAACGATTAAAAGAAATTCTGTCAGATTCAAGAATCAACTTTTTTTCTTTTATAAATTACTGAAACTCTCAACTAGTTTTTCATAAAAGTGAACTGTCAAAATAGTTATTTTTTCAAGATGTATGTGATGTTTTACAGTGTGACATTTTGAGCTATTTTTTAGCCTTTTCTGGATATCAGTAATAACATTTTGGGTTTTGGTTTGACTACGGGTTTAAATATTATTTAACTATTACTCAAGTAAATTATTTTAAAATATTAAATATATTGAGTATGACTAGGATTTTTAGACTACAATTCTTTGTATATATAATTCTATTTTTCCATGTAAAAATGAAAATGTGTATGCAGAAATTAAGGTACAGTGACTATAAGTAAATGCAATACTAGCCTCACAGAATTGCAACATCCGTTTGGCTATCTTTACACTTAATGAGCATTGATTTTGTTTGTTTATGGTTTTTTAGAAAGCAACTTTGCATTTGTCTGTGTTATTTCTAATGTTCTGTCTATCATATCTTGGGATCAGTTTGAGAAAGATTTATTATATGTTATTCATCTTAGCAAAAATAGAATTTATAATTATTTTTTCTCATGACCAGGAGGTTTTATGTCACAGCAAACATACTATAATAAAAATATAATGTTTTTTCCTGTCTACTCACCACTTCTACTTTAACCAGTCAAGATGTCATATGACAGAAAATTCAAACTTCAAATTTATTATTGTTAGACTTGTTTTCTACAAAAAGTTAGTTTTGCTATAAAACTTTCCCCAAATATATTTGCTGTTCCTGTATAAAACTCAACACTTAAAGGCTAAAAGAAACTATTCCTGGGTTGGTTTACACAAGTGCAATACAGTTTTTGGTGGTGTACTTTATATCATAGAATCATAGAATTGTTTCGGTTGGAAGGGAACTTGAAGACCGTATAGTTCCAAACCCCCGTGCCATCGGCACAGACACCTCCCAATAGACCAGGTTGCGGATCCCTGAGGAGCACCACTTATAACTGGTCTCCACTTGGACATTGAGCTGTTGACCACAACTCTTTGGGTGCGACCATCCAGCCAGTCCCTTATCCACCGAGTGGTCTATTGGTCAAATACATGTCACTCCATATATATACCTGTTGTGGATTGCAATAGTTTAGTTCTAAGAAATAAACCAAGAACTTAAAGAAAGAGGCATTGGATTCTTTTGGCACATTTTATTTCAAAGATAATCTTAATTGTGTAGTGATACATGAAATTGAGAGGAAAAAAACCTGAAAACATTACAAAACCACAAAAACCATTCTGCTTTAATATAATTTCAAAATAAGTTTATAAATTCATCCAGCTTCGGGTTAAACAATGTGGTGACCCATAAGGTTTTGGTATCTTGAACATCTCTGTTAAAATTACCACTT
>NW_009648641.1:556347-571296 GCF_000708025.1 Charadrius vociferus
GACATGATGTTCTATTAGTATCATCTAAGTATTAATTATATATCCATTAAATCCCACAGAGTTCATTATTATCAAATGGCATGTCATTATGATGCTTCAAAAATGTTATCAATGTTACAATTTCACACTTGGAGACTAATGCACAAAATTAAAGAAAAAAAGCCCACTTTCTTGGTTTATGCCACACTGCATTTGTATTAAAATACTTAATGTAAATCCTGTAAAAATAAGCCACCTGTGTTTTTTTCCTTTTTTAAAACACAGTCTGATGGATGGAATTCTTCTCAGAAAAAAATGTTGAGGGAGAACAAAAAAAAAGGAAGCACTACATAATATGACAGTTTATCGTTATGAAACAATCTGAAAAATAATTTTAATTAAGGAAGGATTATTTGCAGATTAATTAAATAATTATTATTTGGTTTTTGTTAGTATCTGCAAACATGCAAATTATTTGCAGATAAATTACATATTAGAAAGGCAAATATTACCTCTTAAAAATACGCGTCAGACAAACTTTCTCATTGTTCACCATCAAAAACTGGATATCCTAATATGGTGAGATATTGGGTTGTAATATCCCTGTGAAGACTGACATTTTATATAAGGATAGCATTAACTGAAACACAGTTTTATACAATTCAGAGTTCACTAGACTGTAGTGTAGTCAACAGAGAGGTGTGCATCTTTTTAATTTGTTTTCATTTTTTATAAGGATTCAACATTTCACAATTATTTAAAATGAATTGTTAGCAGAATTACATATAATTTTTTTTATAGTCCTGATTCAGTAGATACGATAATTATATGTTGAATCATGACTGAATAAATATTGCAAAAACAGCAGTGCCACATAAGGTATGATGTGGATTAAGGAAATATGTTGCTTGTCATAATATGTGAGAAGGAAGAAAAACAGCTTGGCTTTGAAAACACAGGATCAATTTGAAATAAATGCATATATATTGCTATTTGTAAATTGAACACATTCTGTGTTGTATTACTGTAAAAAATAGAAGCACAGAATACTGTAAGACCGTCTTTAAATCCAGCTTTTACAGTAAAGCTGCATAAATAATATATTAAATTTCAGTGATGTGTGGGTTATCAAACATACTATAGCAGGTTTTATCAGCCTCTGAGACTATATATTATGGAGCTTGTGGTCACCTATTCAGTGAAAGGGAAAGGACACATTGAAGAAAGAAAGAAACAAGCAAATAAATCAAAGGATATTTAAGAGAACAAAGCCAAATAATAATAAAAAAGATTTACACTAGACACAGAAACAAAAGGTCAAAGGGTTTGCAAGGCCAGTGTGTCTATAAGTGTTAAGATGACTTTCAGTCTTCTCAGTCTGGAACACTTAATTAATTTTCTGTGTGTTATTCTATTGGCAACCAAGTTCCTACATCATGCATTTGTTAGTATTGAATTACATTTACTTCATGTCAGAAAACCATATATAAAGGCCTTCTGCTGTTTTTTTCTTGTTATTTGCCAGAGCTCTGAACCTTGGAGTATTGAGTGTGCAGGGAATATGGTAACAAGTATAAGTATATTTTAAAGCTTCATCAAAGTGAGGAATGTTGCCTTTTAAATCGTTAAGGAGTGATTTACGTGTGGGATCTCTGGAAAGTTGGTTTGTTGGATCTTATTTGATTTCCTGTACAACTCCATCGTATCTAAAATTTCTGCAAAAAATAAGGAACTACTTGTAAAGCAGCTATCCTTAACTTTCTAAAAGGTCCTTTTGCCTCAGAAGGTTCTATCTATCACTTACAGAGTATTACTTTCCATTATTACCATGTTATTGAGATTTAGTGGAAAATATTTTTAGTTCTGGATTTGAAAAACAACAGGGATTTATATGGTTCCAAAGACTGCCATGTTGCCAGATATCATCTTCTGTGAACATGTTTGGTAACAGGTCTAATAATAAGCTAGTCTGTCATAAAGAAGAATCAAAAGACAATGAGTAAAATCCTGCCCTCACCACTGTCAAGAAGAATTTGGTTACTGTCTTCAGCAGGCTCAAGTTTTTCACCCAATTACTTTTTTCATAGGAATAAAGACTGCATTTTTTATTACTGAATGACAAAAGGTTTGTTTATAGTGTGTAGAGCTTAGGCTTCAGTTTCAGCCCATGATTAGGAATGATCAAAACTGTTAGAGAAAAGAAAACAATAATAAAAGAAAAGGCTATACCCTCAGCCACTAAATGTACCTAATATTCAGGAACCAAGGGAAATTAACTTACATGAAGTTACTCCCATTAGACTACTGCCTATACTGGAGCTAATTCAAGTGTCTCCATGTACCATTCAATGTAGGCATAGCATTTAATACCAAGTAGCTTCATCCTGGATATGTTGCAGTACCTTCTATCTTCCAATGAAATTTGATATGCAGAAAATGCAGAGAAACAAGTAAACTCCTGTTTTCTCTTTGGTTGTAAGAAATACGTCAGTAGCTGCCATATACAGCATCCACTGCAAATTCCAGCTTCAGGTTTAATAAGCTCATAGTGATTAGCTCAGAAGTTGATTCTTCTTTTGTAAAATAGGTACAATCAATGATGTAATTGGGATCCTTGAGTTGATGTAGCCATCAAACAGAAATATTACACTCCTCAAATGATTACATGACAGTAGAGGAAAACACCATTTTAAAATTAAACTGACTCCTTTAATCTTCACTAAACAGTGCCAGTACTTCAGGTGCTCTGAGAATATCTAAGCAGACAGTTTAATGAATTAGGTCTAACAAATCTTTATGATAGTGTTGTAAGGATCCATTTTATCAGAAAATTCCCAGATAGCTTTTCCTCTGTAGTTCCTAAGCTTTGGTGTTTTCTTTAAGAATGATTTTTTTTTTTTTTTCTTCTACCTGAATATATAGAAGGCTAGGAATATTGATTTTAGTAATCATAATATTTGAAAGTATGCCCACATTCAATTTCCTAAACTCAGATTTCCTAACAAGACTGAGCAGACAGCAAAAATGTAATTCTGTTTTTAGGAGTGATAGAAATACTTAATGAAACCTTGATTTAGTTTTTATTGAAATTATTGCAATTTTTTATTGCAAATAATTGGTAATGTGTTCAGTAGACAAATTTATGCAAGTATATGCATACATAGAATGTACACATGAATCAGAATCAAAGACTAGTTTGGGTTGTAAGGGACCTTTAAAGATCATCTTGTTCCAACTTCCTGCCATTGGCAGGGACATTCGCCACCAGATCAGGTTGCTCAAAGCCCAGTCCAACCTGTCCTTGAATAGTTCCACATATAGGATCCACAATAGGCATCCACAACTTATCTGGGTGACCTGTCCCAGTGTCTCACCATCCTCATCGTAAAAAAATATTTTATCCATATGCAATCTAAATCTACCTTCTTTTGGTTTAAAAACATCGCACCTTGTCCTGTCACCTCAGGCCTTGGTAAAAGTCTCTCTCCAACTTTCTTGTAAGCCCTCTTTATGTATTGAAAGGCTACAATAAGGTCTCCCCAGAGACTTCTCTTCTCCAGGCTGAACAACTCCAATGATCGCAGCCTTTCTTCATAGGAGAGCTGTTCCAGCTCTCTGACCATTTTCATGGCTCTCTTCTGGACCCATTCTACCAGGTCCATGTCTTTCTGTTACTGGGTACCCCAGAGCTGGATCTGCACAATGAGTAAAAATACATGGAAATAAATGTACACCAAAGAAAGAATTTGTAGTATATATCTATATCTATATCTATATCTATTATATGTAATAAAAATAAACATAATATTTTTTCTTCATGATTATGATATTTGAAGAAAATCTTCTGTGCTTGTATCTGGGACTAAATAAGGTAAGTAAAATACGAAGTTAAACAGGCATACAACTAAAATATAAGAAGTAGACACTTCCCCCTTATATTTAGTATAAAAAGTAAAAAACAGTAATAGCATTTTTAATGTTCATTAGGTTGGAGAAGGTTTTAAAGTGTTCATTTCACCTTGATTCTCATTAGTTCAAGAAGTATCACTAGGTTATTAATTCATCAGATATCACTATTTCTCAGACTGGCTGGGTAGTATTTTCTTCATTCCTCCGCAGCCCTTGTCATAGAAAATATATACAATACTTTCATAAGAAATATTTGCATTGATAACAGTGTTTATATAGCATAGGGTCCTGAAGCCCACATCCTCAAGGGTGATTATGTACCTAACTTCCACAAAAGCACATAGTACCCACTGAAAACAGTTGTGGTTTCTCACAGTAGATACTAAAATGTATGGGATTGTAAAAAACTATGGATTTATCTATTTCTGTCTTAAATTAATCTCCACATAAAAATTATTTAGATTTAAGCTCCTGTATGAAATGTAGAGTTTCTTTATTTTCCTGTAAAATAAAGCTAATATACATAAGAAGTTTGTGACTCACACTGCAAGTGGCGTTTTCTAGAAGCTCTTATCCTTAGTATGAAAAATGCTTTACCATCTGTCTCCTTCTCTTTACTCATTTGTTTTGCTGTTTGGAGTCATGCTATTTACTTATTGAAGTAAGAAGGAAAGTAAGCACAAGGAATGCAGATATTCTTATTTCAGGGAATCTCTCCACACCTTCTGCCTTCTGTCCACTGAAGAAGCTTCTTCTGCACAAAATCACATGCTTTCATGAAGTATACCATCAGTAAAGACCGACTAAATATCACTCAAACACCAGATTGCATCTCCTGTCAAATAGTTTACTAATTATTATGTGAAAAGTCTTCATTTTCCGTTTGTCCAATTTCAATGTACTAGGGGGTTGGAGGTAGGGAGAGAAAAAAACAAATAACCATCCTCACCCCTACCCCCCCCCAAAAAAAAAAAACCAAAAAACACAGCAAGATAAACCCACCATTTTTTTTTCTGCTTTTTCTGTTTGATTATTTGTCCTGCTGTTATGGACACATCTCTTCACAACCATGTTGGGCTTCTTCCTCTTCATATGTCCTTTAATAACATCTATATGAAAACTACTGCAAGTTCTTTCAGGGATAAAAAAAATGTTGCAAGCACATAAAAGCAATACATAGGTACAGTAGATACTAAGTTGTAGCTTAAGCAACTTAAGAAATAAAGTGAACCAAATAATAAATGTATAGATTTATAGGTTAAAAAAAAAAAAACAACAAACAAACATTCTGCTGTCTGGTAAGATTTCTTGCAGTATATGAATATTAAAACTGATTGTAGTGCACTCTAAATCATCCAGCCAGTATAGTCTGGCTAAATTAGAATAGATAATTTTATAAAGCCATACTAAGTCAAGCATTCAAAGTGATTAAGCATACACTTTACATCTAGGTTAAGATTAATCACATTGTTAAAAACACAAACCCCGTATTTTTCTTCTAGTGTTATTTTTTTTTTTTCCTAGGTAAAAACACCCTGCTCAGTATGAGTTCAGTGGAAAAATATGATGGATGTGTTAAGCTTTTTGTTGTACATGGTTTATTAGTATGTTATTATTGCTAGTAGCAGAAAGATGATGATACAAACCTGTAAGAGTGAGTCCTCCCTTTGGCTTCATTGAGGTTTGTAAGCTTAAGTATGCAGAGCAGCAAAAACACTGGTAGTTTAAGACCTGAAATTACTCTTTAGTTATAGGCTTCTTACATGGCATTGCAAAAGAACCATTATGGATGCTAAAATGTGTAAAAATAAAAATGTATGCATGTATACACACACAGAGAAACACGCACATACACATATATATATGAGTGGCAAATTGTCAGGAAATAGCATAACATAGATTACTTCTGAGATATATACGTAGAATTTACTGGTCCTTAACCAGAATATTCACAAATGTCTTTAATTGCATGTTTAGTAACTTATTGAAATTGAAGCCCATGGAACCCAATTCAAATTGCATTTCAGCATTCCTGATTCATCTGCCTGAAACATAACAAGGCCAGCTTTCCCACTGGCTATCAGTTACCCACCTCCAATCTTTAGTTATTTCATCTGTCCACAATGAGTCAACAAAGAATATGGTATTTTAAAAACAGTTGCATCCATGTGATGGTAGTGTTCAGCAGCTATCTGGTCCTTGGAAAATGAAGCACTAGGTATGAACAGATGTTATCAGTGCAGAAATAAATGAAGAAAAAATATAAATATAGCTTTAAAACAAAATAGTTAAAATAGATGTTCTTTTTTATTTCTATTTTAGAAAGCTTGATTAGAATGTTTAGTTTTAGAATAAACTGTTGGAAACAAATTACGATTCGTATAGGTACTCAGCTCGGAAGACTTTATCAAGATGATGTAACAATTTGATATCAGTTCCAACCTGCAAACAATTTGCCAGAAACACAAAACAAACAAACAAACAAACAAGAAGCTCTAAAAGCCTGGTCTGGCAGGAAACCAGCTGATAAGCCTTTAAACACAGGAACACAACCATAGGTATGATGTTTTGGTCTGATAAGCAATACGCTTGAGAATCAGCAGAGAACTTTCAAAAGTGATGAATATGGAGTGATTGACGAGGATGTGTGCTTAGAGTGTGCTAATGAACAGCAATCCATTAGTGTAAACATATAATTTCTCAGCAATTACCTGTACATTAGCATTTTATTTCAATTCTTGTCATCATCAAGTGGAAACTAACAAATAGCTGAAGAAAAATTCATTTGGATGCTTCTCAGTAGAAAAAAATAGCCTAAGTCTTAAAAGAGCATAAAAGGACACATTAATTTTCAGCCTCCCAAGACCTGTTCTGCTGAAGGCTATGGTAGTGGACTGGTTTATTGGTAGGAAAGCTTGGACTTTTGCATGATTGCTGAACCTTATTTTCTGTTGCTGAATCCCTTCTAACATCTGCAAATGCCAATTCCTTTACAGTATCTATAAAGTAAAAGTGACAGAGGTAAAAAGTACTGTCTAAAGCCAGTAGATGTTGAAACTGTGAAGGTGGATATTTAGCCTAAGACCCTTTATTCCTGGGAAATAATCCTAGCAGCAATGAAAGTGAGTAACAGACAGGATTACACATACTGAAATTCAGCTACTGACAATAGGTGTTCATATTAAATGCTGTAAAGAAGAAATGAACAACCAAACATGGGACTAGATCTTACAGTACATCCCACAGGATAAAAAGATTATTAATATCCTCAAGTCTCCAGATTTCTTTCTTCCTAATGCCAACATGTAGTAAAGCAGAATGGTTTTTAATAAACATTTACTGATCACTGTTAATAGTTTCTGTTTGCTGGGTGGCAAAGTCATGGTCTTTACTAACTTTACATACAAGTGATTTTTCTTGTAAGTCACTATTACAGATTTGAACAAGGTTAGATTTCTTGGGAATGAATGACTGAAACAATGATACCAACTCCTGAAATTTCAGTTGTCAAGACACATATTTTGAGATGTTGAATATATAAGAAAATCAGCAATAGTATTATATATACCACAACCAAAAGAACTTTAAAACAGAATATTTAATTATGTTGTATACAAACCTGTACAGAGGACTGCATTTGCCTGGTTTTAAACGTTTTAAGCTCCCAGAATGTTAACAGTGATCCAAGAAAAGCCCAAATTTGCACTGTTATGCAATGGCTGGTACACTGCAGAATAATTTCTTTATCAAATAGAACTTTGTGAACAATACCATCACAAGAATATTTTAATTTTTAGAGACATTTTTAGAGAAGCGTTCTGTAATTTCTGATGCTAACCTAGGTTCTCAGTGAATGTTCTTCAAAATCAACCTCTTTTTCTGTCCTGTGTTGGTAATAATTACATCCCTATAGTTGTGATTTCTAGAGTTATTTATACTCCTCAAACAGCCTTTGTCTGCTTTCTTTCATAATTCTTTTTATAATTTTTTTTTTTTCAGTCTAATTTTTTCATGTTGCAAAACCTGCCTTTTAGGCTGGAACTTTCATATTAGTGAATGTTTGTAGTCTTCTGTATTTATAACTCCAGAATGCACATTTAAAGATCATGATTAAGAATATTCTTTCCAAATTCACCATCATTAATTGCTGAACAGCGGTTTTACAAATGGAATTAAATACACTATTTACTTGTCTACATTCATAGAATGCTGGGGAAAACATTTCTCAAATTTGATTTATTTTGGGGACCGTTATTAAATGCATTACTGCAACAATATCAGATGACAAATCAGTAATAAAGAGTTAATGATGCTCTATGAAAAGTTTTCTAAAATAGGTAAATACAGCCACAGAATTAAGTCATTTTTTTAAGCAAAAGACTTTTTTTAGGGAAAAAAAGGGACCCCTCTCCCCTCCTCCAGTTCTCATTAGTGTGTGGAACACTATTTTGGCAGCATTGGAATGCCTTTGCAAATATTATTAAATTTCATAGTATCACATGGCTATGATTTAGCATCAAATATTCTAAATTTGTCATAGATGGTTTCTTGAGCAAGGAAATTCAGTCACTATTTGGGTCATGGTTGCAATGGTTTTATAAACTCTTTGGATTAAAGATCCTATATAAATAGGAGGAGAGGATTGCAAACAAATACGGATAATAATGAGATGCATGTGTATCAATTTTTTGAATTCTTCTTCCACAGGATGTTTCCCAAAATCTATAAACTGGCTTGCTTGAGGGAAGAAAAAAAAAAAAAGTGATAGAAGAAGGAAAGGAAAGAAAGGAAAATACAACTGGAAATGATTTCTTATGTGAAGTACTAAGAAGAACAGAAAATTCTTGAATTGCTAGAACAGCTGAAGTAATATCTAAATATGAATAAAACCAATCTGTATTTTAAAGCTTTGTGAAGTGTATTATTATCAATAATAATTAAGCACTGGCTGACTGGAAGGTCCCAAAGAGTGGTGCTCAATGGATTTAAATCCAGCTGGTGGCTGGTCACAAGTGGTGTGCCTCAGGGCTCAGTGTTAGGACCTTTTCTGTTTAACGTCTTTATTGATGATCTCGATAAGGACATAGGGTGTATCATCAGCAAGTTTGCAGACAACACCAAGTTAAGCAGGAGTGTTGATTCCCAGGATAGGGAAGCTCTACAGAGAGACTTAGATAGATTGGTGGGCCAACATCAATGGTATGAGTTTCAACAAGGGCAAGTGCCAGGTCCTGCACTTGGGCCACAATAACCCCATGCAGCGCTACAGGCTTGGGGAAGTGTGGCTGGAAAGCTGCCTGCCAGAAAGAGACCTGGGGGTTCTAATTGACAAGCGGCTGAATATGAGCCGGCAGTGTGCCCAGGTGGCCAAGAAAGCCAATGGCATCTTGGCTTGTATTAGAAATACCATGGCTAGCAGAAGTAGGGAGGTGATTGTGCCCCTGTACTCAGCACTGGTGAGGCCACACCTCGAGTATTGTGTCCAGTTTTGGGCACCTCAATACAAGAGAGATATCGAGGTGTTGGAGAGAGTGCAGAGGAGGGCAACGAAACTGGTGAAGGGTCTAGTAAACAAATCATATGAAGAGCTGTTGAAGGAGCTGGGACTATTTAGTTTGAGGAGGAGAAGGCTGAGGGAAGACCTCATCCCTCTGTACAACTATTTGAAAGGTCACTGTAGAGAGGTTGGTGCTGGTCTCTTGTCACAGGTAATTAATGACAGAACCAGAGGGAATGGCTTCAAGCTCCAACAGGGTAGATTTAGACTGAACATTAGGAAAGAATTTTTCACAGAAAGAGTGGTCGGGCATTGGAATAGGCTGCCCAGGGAAGTGGTTGTGTCACCATCCCTGGATGTGTTTAAGAGCTGTTTAGATGTGGTGTTGGGGGATATGGTGTAGGGGAGAACTTTGTAGAGTAGGGTAGATGGTTGGACTCGATGATCCCAAGGGTCTCTTCCAACCTAGACAATTCTATGATTCTATGATTATTTTTTTAAAAGCTTTTTTGTAAAGGAAATCTTATTTACCAGAAAAGTTAGATTTAATACATTTATTACAGAACGACCAAAATTTAATAAAAATTCGAAATAAGTTGACCTAGCTGTACTATAAAGTGAATCAAAAACTAGCTTATGAACCCTGAGAGAACAGCAATAGGACTACACATGTGAACTATTCTAGAGCAGGTAGCAATTGTACCAAAAAACCTCATGTTACATAATGACTTTTAAACCTTTCTGTTGGCAATACTATGAGAAGAAGGAAAACCCCTATTAATTTAACAGGCAGTGTTGACTACAATACTGTGGTGGGTTCACCCTGGCTGTATGCCAGGTGCCCACCAAAGCCGCTCTATCACTCGCCCTCCTCAGCTGGACAGGAGAGAGAAAATATAATGAAAGCTTGTGGGTCAAGATAAGGACAGGGAGAAATCATTCAGCAATTACCATCATGGGCAAAACAGACTTGACTTGGGAAAATTAGTTTAATTTATTACCAATCAAATCAGAGTAGGATAAAGAGAAATAAAACTAAATCTTAAAACACCTTTCCCCCGCTCCTCCCTTCTTCCTGGGCTTAACTTTACTCCCAGTTTTCTCTACCTCCTCCCCTGCAGTGGTGCAGTGGGACAGGGAATGAGGATTGTGGTCAGTTTGTCACACATGGTTTCTGCCACTCCTTCCTGCTCAGGGCGAGGACTCCTCACACTCTTCCCCTGCTCCAGTGTGGGGTCCCTCCCATGGGAGACAGTTCTCCACAAACTTCTCCAACGTGGGTCCTTCCCACAGGCTACAGTTCTTCATGAACTGTTCCAGTGTGGGTCCCCCCACAAGGTGTAGTCTTTCAGGACCAGACTTCTCTGGCGTGGTGTCCCCCACAGGGTCACAAGTCCTGCAAGAAAAGCTGCTCCAGTGCAGGCTTTCCATGGGGTCACAGCCTCCTTCAGGACATCCACCTGCTCTGGTGTGGAGTCCTCCATGGGCTGCACGTGGATATCTGATCCACAGTTAACCTCCATGAGCTGCAGGGTGAGAGCCTACCTCACCATGGTCTTTACCATAGGCTGCAGGAGAGTCTCTGCTCTGGTGCCTGAACAATCTCCTCCCCCTCTTTCTTCACTGACCTTGGTATCTGCAGAGCTGTTCCTCTTACATATTCTCACTCCTTTTTTCTGGCACAGTTTTTTTTCCCCCCTTCTTAAATATGTTATCACAGAGGCAGCACCACCATCACTGATTGGTTCAGCCTGGGCCAGCAGTGCATCCATCCTGGAGCCAATTGGCATTGGCTCTGTCAAATATGGGGGAAGCTTCTAGCAGCTTATCACAGAAGCCACCCCTGTCCCCACCCCTCTACCAAAACCTTGCTATGCAAACCCAATACGTTCCTGCAGGATAGAACCCCTTGAGAGGTGAGACAGAATGAGCTTGTAAAACACTGAACTGATCACTGGACTATAGCCGCCCCATCTGAGGTTGCAAAAAGGACTGTGGTGGGTTGACCTTTGCTGGATGCCAGGTGCCCACCAAGTCCCTCTATCACTCTCCTCCTCATCAGGGGATGGGGGGAAGAAAACAAGATGGAAAAAAACCTTGTGGGTCAAGATAAAGGCAGTTTAATAAAGCAGAAGCAAAGACCCCGCATGGAAACAAAGGAAAACAAAAGATTTATTCTCTACTTCCCACCAGCAGGCAATGTCCAGCCGCTTCCTGGGAAGTAGAGCTTCAGTACATGTAGCAGTTGCTCTGGAAGACAAAATGTTGAAAAAAATGAATAAACCCCCTTCCTCCTCCTGTCTCTTAGCTTTTATTGCTAAGCAGATGTCATATGATAGGGAATATCCCTTTGGTCAATTTGGGTCAGCTGTCCTGACTATGTCCCCTCCCAAGATCCTGCCCACCCCCAGCCCATTGGTTGGGGGTGGAATGTTGAAGAGACAGCCTTGATGCTCTGCAAGCACTGCTCAGCAGTAACTAAAACACTGGTGTGATATCGACACCTTTCTAGCTACCAATACAAACACATCACAGCACTATGAGGGCTGCCACGGCGAAAATTAATTCCACCTCAGCCAGACTCAATACAAATGCAAGGAGTCATAAACCCATAGATGAACTTGAAAAGTTACAGAAATGGTCAGCAACAGTAGATATGTAAAAAAAAAATATTTAACAATACAGTATATGGAAGAAGGTGATACAAACAGACAATAAATAATTACTGTCAAGATTTTCAAAACAATGACTATAGCAAAACATGGATTTTACGTGCAACAAATTGGTGTACAAGTGCTTAGAAGAAAAGAAAAAAAGTCTCAAACTGTAATGCACAGGAATACAAACAGCTTCAAAAGGCCATTACCATTTTGAAGACATTTTTTTGAATATATTAAAATATCATTTTAACATTCTTCTTCAAAAAAGAGATTATGAAATTGGGAGGAAGAACAGAAGACAGTTAAATATCACTTAAGGCTCAAATAGAAATACCCACATGGAAAAAATTGATACAGCAAGCCTCCATTCCAACACACTTTATTCCCACCTCCCACCCTGACAGCAAAGTGAAATACTTGAAGACTGATAAAAACGTAATGCGAAGTGGAGATCTGGAAGTTATAGAACACTATGTAAAGAAAAGAAAATGTATCATACACATGGGAGGAAAACCACTAGATGAAATGAAAAAAGGAAAACTGAAGTCAGAAATCAAAATTAGCACGAAATATTGACAACAAGGGAAAAAAAAATGCATGTTCTGGTTGCAAAGAGAAAGCTGGCAACTCTACCTACATATAGTTCCACATCCAGCCTGAAAATCCAGTTGAAGTTTCCAGCAAGTTTTCAGTGACACTTTCAAAAAGAGTAGCAGCAGTGTAGGATTCGTATTGTCTGTCTAAACCAATAAAGAAAACATCCCAAATAAAGCTGACATAAATTACGCTGAATTAAAACTTGATATTTGTAGTACTTATAAATACATAGCAATGGCTGGTCAAAAAATACAACTACTGACAAATTTTGGTAAATTCCAGCAATGGCTTGACCTTAAAAAACTGAGAAACTTCTCATTTTATTGATTAGCTATTTTTCTATCTTCATTCAAAAGCAATTTTAATTACTTTTAAGAGTTAAATCAAAGATTAAATAACTCCTGGAATTAGTATTTAGGAATTAATAGTTTGAGTTGGCCAATATGTCTTATTTAATATAGTTCAGTCCTCAGAATAACTCTGTTTTGGTTTGAATAAAATCAATCTTTTTCTGATGAGATGTTTGAATCTATCAAATATTCTTCCATCTCAAAGAGTTCAGGGATTTTTACTCCTTAGAAGGTAGAATTTTTCAGGAACAATTTCCCAATGGTCCTTCTTTTAAAGGAAGGTTTTTTCCATCACGTGAAATGATGCTGGAGACAGCAGGCCTGACATATATTCTCTGTGACAAATTTAATTCTATTTGAAGACTAAGAGAGTGCCACTTAACGTAAAAAATAATTAAAATATAATGAATTATTTTAATCTATTTCTTGGAAATAAAATAAGATCCTGTGTGAGTTTTAATATTATTTTAATATATGTTTGTGGTGAGACATTAGAAAGAGCTAAGCTGGAGATCTGCAAGGGAATAGTTTATTTGGTTTATAATGTTCAATGAATGATTGATGCTTTTTTTTTTCAACAAGATACATAAAACGAAAGTGGTACTTTCATTTTTACATTCATCATTCATATAAAACATTTTTTTTTCACTGCTTTTCAGTATTGTTAGCAGGCATTAATTGTACTTATAGTAGTCAATTTTTCAAGCACCTATGTACACGCTGTGGCAAATTGCACAAGTTATATATCTAGATCTTGTACCTAGTACACAAATGTAAGGACTTTCTTGTTAAAGAAGAAAGATTAAGTAAACTCACTTTTTTAGATTTATGGTGGTATTTTTCAATGTGATAATAATTCACAACAAAAGCATGGCAGGTGAAGTCTTAAAATTTCCTAAATTAATACAAATATTTCCAGTAACATGTTAAATGTTAATACAGAAGAGTTGGTTATAGGAAGCACTGGAAAAAACACTAGTCTGTGAGCCACATTTTCTGTGAAAAGTAAGAGAAAGGCTGTGAATGTACACAGTGAGTAAAAAAAAATAAATAAGGAAAATACAGAAAGTAAAAAGAAGTGAAGATATTGTTTGTCATTAATAAACTATTGATGAATAAGAGCATTGGCTTGACAAATATTTTTTCTACATTGCATGAAAAAAGCATATGCTACTATTAGCAAGAGGAGAGTGTAAAGCTTAATCTGATTTTAGATATTCATGTAAAAAAAACACCTACATGTGAAATATCTCATTAAAGAGCATCACTGGATATACTTGAAGGGAACGTGTGAAAGAAAAAAAAAAACAAAAAACAACAACCCAGGACTTCTTAAACTGCAAAAAGTTGTTTACAAATTGAAAACCCGAAAATCAGTTTTCCATCCTGCAAAATGCATAAACAGAGGTGCATGTCTATGTCAAAGCACATTGAATTGAAATTTGATCCCAACACATTCAATGACTTTGATCTAAGGTAGCTGACTCATCATTCAGTTGCATAAACCAAGCTATTGCTTCTCTTTCTAACACTGAAACGCCTCTTTAGCCACATACCCCTTCATTTAGTACGACTTTCACAGTCGCCTTTCTTAAAGCACAACTATCTGGATCCTGAGAACATCAAACTACAGTGTCAAAGAATGATGACTAGCAAGTTGGCATTACCTACTTTAAACCTGGTCTTTTGACTTTGCTGGCCTGCAACAAATTAATGGGGGAGTACAGCCTTGTAACATCTGAGAATTTGTCTTTTTATGTCATTACCACAGTATTTTGGGGACTTATTAATGTTTGGACTAAAGTTTAAGTTGCTTTTGTATATGTTTTCTTACTCTCTTAAAAAGCTTAATGTACTTACTGGTGATGATTACCTGTTTATACAGTCCTATAGACACTGCCTCTGAAATGCTGCAGGAAACTGAGTATATATTGATGACAACTTTTTGACTCAGGTG
>NW_009648642.1:0-468 GCF_000708025.1 Charadrius vociferus
ACCCCCCGGTGATTTTTGGGGCGATTTATGTCCTTTTCGGCACGTTCACCAAACCAGGACTCAGTCGCCGCAGCGTCGCAACAAGGACGCACAGCTTCCCGGCCGCGGCCTGGCGATTATTTTTACCCAGGGGAGCGCATGCCGGCTGCCGCCACCGGAGAGGTGACGGGTGGGAATGATGCCCCAATTTCCGCACCTCCCCACTGGCTTTATTATTTTATTTTATTTTTTTTTTTTTGGAGGGGGGTTGGGGAATTCCTCCCCGCGCCGCAGCGCCGGGGTTTATTTTTGTTTCCTGAATGGAAACTGAGCCCTGCGAGCGCGACGTTGCAATGTCCGGAATGGATGTTTGGCCACGGCCGGAGCCACGCGTGCCAACCCACAGCACATAAACACGGCCCCAGGCGGCTCGCTGGGGCGGCGCGGTGCTGGGAGCAGGGTACCAGCCACCCACTGGGCAGGGGGGGA
>NW_009648642.1:2016-3020 GCF_000708025.1 Charadrius vociferus
CGGCGGTGCCCCCTACACGCTGCTGGGTGGCCCGCGGCTCCCGGGCGGTCACAAGGCATGTGGCTCGTGGCTCGCCGGGCTCGTCACAGCGCTGTCCCCGCGGTGGTGGCACCTGGCCCCCTGCCTCCGCACCCCCTCGCTGTCCCCTGCCCGAGTCCTGCGTGTCCCGGGGGGACTCCTGAATGTCCCCTCTCTGTTCCCTGTGGCTCCTGTGTCCCCTGCGTGCCTGTGCCATCCCGTGTCCCACGTGTCTCCTGTGCCCTCTCTCCTACTTGACCCCTGTGTGTCCCCACGTCCCTTGTGTGCGCCCTGTGTCCCGTGCGTGTCCCGTGTCTGCCCATGTCCCACGTGTACCCTCTATGTATTTATGCATGTCACCTGTGTCCCCATGTCCCACATGTTCCTCTGTGTCCCCCCACACTTCCTACATGTGCCCCCTACATGTCCTGCATGTGTTCCCATGTGTCCCCCACGTGTCCCCTGTGTGTCCCCCACACCATGTGTGCTCTTTATGTGCCCCACATGTCCCATGTGTGCCCCTGTGCGTCCCATGCACGTCCCCCCACATCATGTGTGCCCTGCGTGTGTTCCCCACGTGTGTCCCATGGGCGTCCCCACTGCCCGTATGTGCCCCATGCATGTCCCCTGTGTCCCCCCACATCCCATGTGTTCCCCCTCTGTGTCCCATGCATGTCCCCCGCATGTCCCCCCACACCGTCCACGCCCTGCATCTGTCCCATGTGTCCCCCCAGCTCCTACATGTGCCCCCAATGTGTCCCATGCCTGTCCCCTGTGTGTGTCCCCACACCATCTCTGCCCCACGCCTGTCCCAAGTGTTCCTGCACCTTCCATGTGTGCCCCCGATGTGTCCCATGTGTCCCCCACATCCCATGTGTGTCCTCATGTCCCGTGTGTTCCCCTGTGCCCCGTGCCCATCCCCTGTGTGTCCCCTCACACCGTGTCCCGTCCCCCCCCCTCCCATATGTCCCTGGTGGGTCCCCACA
>NW_009648642.1:5781-9779 GCF_000708025.1 Charadrius vociferus
GATGATGTCCCCCCTCCCGTGATGATGTCCCCCCCGTATCCCTCTGCAGCCCAGCCCAGAAACTCGTCTTCAACAGAGTGAACGGCAAGAAGCCGCACGTGCTGCCGCAGCAGGTCTCGGCCCCGGAGGAGTGCTACACGTTGGCCCACGAGGAGAATGTCCGCTTCGTCTATGAAGGTGAGGGCAGAAGGTCCGTGAGGACACACGCCCGCTCGCCATCCCATCCCGGGGTTGGGGGATGACACTGGAGCACGTGGGGTCCCTCCTCCGTCTTGCTGGGGCCGTCGGTGGCGGGGATGGGGCCCGCAGCCTGCGTACCCCCCACCAGCTCCTGCTCCTCTCCCGCTTCCCCCACCCCGGGCTGGGGAATCCCCACCCCAAAACTGCCTGTTTCTACCCCCTCCCAGCCTGGCAGCAGGTAGAGCAGCAGCTGGACGGCAGCCGGAGCGGGGAGAGCGCCTGTGGCCCCGTGCAGTACGTAGAGAAGACCCCCAACCCCGGACTGAAAAGTAAGTGGGAAGCAGTCGGGGTCATGGGTGTGATGAGCTGGTGTGGGCTCAGCCGGGCACCTGAGCAGGGCTGCAGTGGGAGAAGGAGGAGGATCCCGGTGCTGGATGTGCTGGTTGGGTATGTCCTGGGGGTGCTGGGGGGGTGCTGGTCCCCGGCACTGTGGTGGGGTGTCCCACTGGGTCCCCTCGGAGGAGCCCAAGCAGGCAGGGCGCCTGGGTGATGACTCTTCTGGACATCATGCCTCCTCCGGCCACCGAGGTGGGGTCAGAGA
This sequence comes from Charadrius vociferus, assembly GCF_000708025.1. Classification (NCBI taxonomy): domain Eukaryota; kingdom Metazoa; phylum Chordata; class Aves; order Charadriiformes; family Charadriidae; genus Charadrius; species Charadrius vociferus. The sequence goes on from NW_009648642.1 coordinate 6,563, forward strand.
GGGAACACCCCCCCAGGTCCTGCTTGTGGGGACCTGCCCCACCCCCCCGCGGGACCAAGCAGGTAGGGACAAGGACAACTGGGGCATCTCTGATGGCTGCTGGAGTAAGGGCTGTGAATGCAGCTGGGGGGGGAGGCTCCTGCAGCGGCCGCGAAGTCCCCAAGAAGAAAAGGTCCCTGTAAACCAGCCTGGCCTTTTGGGGACAGGGGTGGGGGAAATTTGGGGGTGTCATGGCTTTTTTTTTCCCCCAGTGGGAAATGGTGTGGCTCAGGGGGAGCAGCCGGAGCTCTGCTCCCCACTCCAGCTGCTCTGCTACACTCTCCCCTCTCTTTCAGACTTTGTTCCCATCGACCTGGAGGAGTGGTGGGCACAGCAATTTTTGGCCAAAATCGAAAACTGCTCATAAAAGGAAAGAAAGGTTTGGGTTTGGGGTGGTTGGGGGTGGTGGTTTGGGTTTTTTTGAAGAGAAACAAAGCTGATAGCAGCAGGTCAGACTCCAGAATCGGTGGCGTCGCAGCACCACGTTTTTAAAAGCTGCCCGAAATCAAGTGACCCAACGCTGCCAGCCCAGCGAGGCCGGCGGGGACCGGACCACAGCCATGCCCGGCCGCGGGCCCGCTCTCTGCGCCCGGCGTGGAGGCGCAGCGCGGGGCAGCGCTTTGCTCAGGCAGGGCTTGTGCGGTGCAGGGTGAAACGCAGGAGATGATGGTGAAGCGGTTGGGATGCTGCGCGGCGCGGAGCGGGGCGGGGGGATGACTGTGGCCGAGTGCTGGTGCGGAGGGTGTCGTGCTGCTCTGGATGCAAAGGGCTTGGAAGCATCTCCTTGTCATCCTTGGAGCTGCCTCATCTCCCCATGCGCAGCCAGGGGCCGGTGCTGCCCTGGGGTATGTTTGGGATGGGGACACACACGTGCACATCTGGGCAGCCCCCTGCCCACATCCCCTACAGCTGTAAGGGGGCTGAGAGAGTGTTTGGGGTTGCCTGTGGTGGAAGAGATGGGGACCCCCCCCACACCGCTCTGCTCCCAGAGGCACCTGCCACTCAAAAATCCTTCAGCCCATGGGCTTTGCCAGGCTGGACTGAGCCCTTCCAGGTCACGTTTTGGAGGACACCCCCCTTTTCCCCCCACAAGGCAGGGAGCAGGATCCATGCCCACCAGCGCTGGAGCTGCTCTTGGCCTCCACTGGGGAAAAAAACCCAAAACAATCTTTATTATTCCCATGATGGGAATAACAACCACGCTGCAGCCAGAGGGGAGCAGCGGCCACCTGGGGACTGTGATGCATCTCCTACTGCCTGTGGCCACCACCTCCTTGGTGGCCAGAGCGGTGCCAACAGCAGTGGTGACCCTGCTGGCACCCACCCCAGCTGTCCCTGAGCAGCAGAGCCTGGCTGGTGACCAGTCCTGGTCCTGTCCCCAAGCTGTCACCCCAACAGCACCACGCATGGCCAGCAGCTCCTGCTGTGGCAAGAGGGTCGTCACAGCATCGTGTCACTGCCTAAACGCTGCTTCGTTAAGACTTTCTTCGTTTAGAGCTGGCGCTGGGGGATGCCATCCTTGCCCTTGATGCCTCTGCCGTGGCACTCCTGGGCCAGGGACACACTGCTGCTGTGCCACCCACCCCAGGACCAAGCCTCACGGGGAACATGGGGGTTGTCACCAGTACCCCACAGGGCCGTGTGCAGGAAAGGGGGTGTCCCTGCTGTCCCCGCCTGCTGTCACTGTGCACTCGGGATGCTGCAGCCCCCAGGCTTCCCCCCTGCTCCCCACCCCAGGCAAAACCCCAGGGGCTCTGCTGCATCCTGCCCTTCCAAAAAAAAAAACCCCAAACAACCCCATTACTGGGAGTCCAGGCACCCTCCACCCAAAAACATCCTTCCCCTCCCTCCCAATTCCTCGCACAGGCTTTTCCCACCGCAGCAGTGCCCCGGGCAGGGGGATGCTCCTGGGGAGCAAACCCTCCATGCCAGCGGCGCCGCGGTGTTCCAGGGATGTCCGTCACCCGCTGCTTGCTAATAAAAACCCCACACGTCGTTCAAGATCCAGGGAAATTCTTAGTAACATGATGCACCATCGTTTTGAACAACAACATTAGGCAAAGGGGGAGGGAAAAAAAAAATAAAAAAAGAAAAAAGGAACAGGAAAGAATGAGTCAGTCACAGGAACAAAATGAAAAAACCCAACCCAAAAAATATAACCCGACCCCGACAATGCAATCACCAGAAGGGAATCAGCACCCCTCGCCATAAATATTAATTCATTTCGTTATGTGCAATTGTGTGTATTACTATAGTGCAAATAGCTCTGCATTGATGGCGGAGCAGCCGGCCCGGAGGGGACTGCCGCCGGGTGACACAGGGACTCGTTAAGGACAGACAGGAATCAACACGGGGTTTAAAACAAACGAACAAACAAACAAAACAAAAAAATAAAGCAACCCAACCACTGGGAAACGCCAAAAAAGAAATCCCAGTTGCTGCCTGTGGCTGTGGCGCAGGCAGTGCTGGTGCCCAACGCACCGTGCCCAGCAGCATCCCCCGTGGGCGGGCAAGGTCCGGCGGGGTGCGGAGGGGACAGGGACGAGGAGGGGGACACGGGACGGAGGTGTGTGAGGTGTAAGGGGAGAGCGCAGCAGGGCAGGGGCGCAGCGTGAGCACCCCTGGCCTTCAAAAGCGGTCCCGTGGCTGCAGAGCACACTGCGGGGCAGTGCTGCCCGTTCAACCTTGTCGCGGGCGCAGGAGTGTCCCCGGGCACCCTGCGACACCGCTCAGCCCCCCGCCACCTCCAGCTCCAGCTCCGGGCATCGCTCCAGGAACGCGTCCTCCCTGCGGCACGGCCGTGGCGAGCTCCTCGGGACAGGCCTTCCGCCACCCACGGCTACGAGGGGACAGCGTTGTCCAAGAGGTTAACGGTGGCGGCGGCAGTGACGGAGCCTCCTCCCTCGGCCCGGCCACTTGTGTCCCCGGCAGTTAGACACCAAGTGCTTCTAAGGGCAACCACAACCTAACGAACCCAGCGAAGGGTTTGGATCTAAGCTACGTGACAGCCTCCTGTTAAACCACGAGCGAACCACCTAACGATACACGGCGACATGCGGGCGAAGCCCACGAAGCTGATGGGTGCGAGCGTCGGGCAGGGAAGAGGGGACGCGGGGAGGCGGGGGGGGACGACACACAGTGCAGTTTGGGGACAGCAGCCCGCTCCCCCTCCACCGGC
>NW_009648642.1:9954-11638 GCF_000708025.1 Charadrius vociferus
CGCTCCCCCCCCTCCCCGGTGAAAAGTTTCTTACATTTATACATGATTTAAGACACGCCGATATATAAATTACTGTCTCTATATATACTATGTATAGGCAGCAGGGCCAGTCCGTGACGAAGGGCACCACCGGGGGCTTCTGCTCATTTCCCTCTGTCCTCTGTGTAGTGCTGGAAGCGGGTGAAGCTCATGAAGACCTGCTCCAGGGAGATCTGGCTCACCGAGTAGTCCTCCAGGCGGTACTTCTCTTTGGCTTTCTCCAAGGCGCCGAAAACCTGCAAGGGACGATGGCACGGCAGTTACCGCGACGGAGAACCCTGAAGGAGCGTCTCCCTCCAGGGAGAGCCGGAGGGGAGCGAAACCTCCGCCGGCAGAAGGGGGGTGGGATGCCCGGAGGTGGGTTACTTAGCACCATACATGACCCCATTTAAAAATGTATGGTTTATATATGTATTTTTATGTGTATATATATATGATATTTCTGTATATATGTGGCTTTTGTATAGCCCTGGGCCCAAGGTTTCTGCTCAATATATTATATGTGCAAAAAAATTATATAAAATTAAGAACCTTTATAGTAAATATGCTATATATAACGATCTGTATATAGTATACAGTTTTTTGTATAGAGGTTTTTTATATATAGTATACAGAGAGTTTTTTGTATATAGTATACAGTTTTTTCTATATAGTATGTAACTCATAGCTTTTATATATATCTGTATACTATGTACTCTCTATAGCACATAGAGTATATATAGCACATATAGTGTATATACTCTATACTGTATATAGAGCACATATAGTATATATACTCTATACACTGTATACTACATACTCTATACTATATATACTCTACATAGAGTATATAGAACACACACATATATAAAACTATATATAGTACACACTATATACATAGTATACAGTACGCATATGAAACTATATATAGTATACACTATATACACAGTATATAGTATACAGATATATACAAAAACTATATATAGATGTATACTATATATAAAAATATATATACACTATATACACATAGGCATATACTATATATAAAAAAATCTATAAATAGACATAAATATATGCACATACATAAATATATACATATATATTTTGGGTTTTTTTTAATATATCTGTCCCCGGGGTGGGCTCTAGCAGGTCCTGCGGCTCGGTAACGCCAATGCCCGTAGCCCGGGTGGGACAGCAGCGGTCCCGCGTGCGGCGGCCGCAGCAGGCGCCGGGGTGCGAGGCGCTGCCGGGGGCCGAGGGGCAGCAGCGGGGAGCAGAGGGGTGCTGGGGGGGTCGACGCTCATCCAGCGGCGCCATGGTGCCAGCAGGGAGAGGCAGGCTGGGGAGGATGCCCGTTCTCGGCATTTTTAATTAGCCTGTTATTTACAAATCACCTGGATTTTGGACAGAGTGGCTCTGGAAGAAAAGGAGGATGAGCTGAGCGTGACAGCAAACACCCCCTGGTGTTCCTCACGGGTCCGTACTGGGACCAGTGCTGTTCAACATCTTTGTCTCAGACATGGACAGTGGGGTCGAGCGCACCTTCAGCAAGTTTGCCGATGATACCAAGCTGTGTGGGGAGGCAGACACGCTGGAGGGGAGGGATGCCATCCAGAGGGACCTGGACAGGCTGGAGAGGTGGGCCCGTGCCAACCTCATGCAGTTC
>NW_009648642.1:12231-30358 GCF_000708025.1 Charadrius vociferus
GAGGTGTTCAAGGCCAGGTTGGACGGGGCTTGGAGCAACCTGGGCTGGTGGGAGGTGTCCCTGCCCAGGGCAGGGGGTGGGATGGTCTTTAAGGTCCCTTCCAACCCAAACCATTCTATGATTGTACGGTCAAGAGCACACGAAGGGGCAGGAATAGGGCTGCCCCTCCAGCCCTCCCCTGCAATGGGGTGGGATGTGCCCCAGCACCCCCTTACCTGTGCCCAGCTGAGGTTCTTGTTGGTCAAGTGATAATGTACCATGCCCTGGTGCTCGTGTTTCAGGACACTGCCTGGGAGAGATGAGTAAGGAGAAGCTCTGAGTTAGGAAACTCCCTGAAGCTCCCAACCACCATCCTGCCCTCCCTCAGAGGACAACCACTCCAGCAGCTCACAGTACCTGGGAAAGTCTTCTCCACAAAGGCCTTGAAGGCCTGCAGCTCGCCCTCCTCCTCACTTCGCGTTTTGGCCAGCAAGGTGTAGCCGCTGCCGAATTTGCTTTTCAGGTGCTGGGGGCTGCCCAGGCATTTGAACTGCCCGTTCACCATGATGGCCAGCCGCGTGCACAGGGCCTCACACTCCTCCATGCTGCAGGACAGAAGAAGACTTGTTCAGCAGGGCAGGAGCACCAAGACAGAACAGCAGAAGCTTCTGGGAAGGGGCTATAGGTGGATTCCCTCCTCTCCAGGCTTTTGGAGGAGGACAAAGCCAGCCGCTGCTGGCTGCAGGCAGCGCCCACCCACCAGGCTCTGGAGGTGGGTCCCATCCCCTGGACCCCACCACCTTCTGGCCGCTCCCCAATATCTCATGCCAAGTCCTGCCCAGACAAGTGTCACCTGTGAGAGGTGAAGATGATGGATTTGCCACACTCCCGTGTCCGTGTCACTGCATCCCAGAGCAAACGCCGGGCCACAGGGTCCATGCCGGTGGAGGGTTCATCCAGGAAGATCACGGGGGGACCACCGATGAGGGCAATGCCAGCGCTCAGCTTCCGTTTGTTACCACCGCTGCAGAAAGAGATGGGAATGGGGATAGAGACCCGGTATGAGCACAGGGAGAGCCCCACAAGACGAGGGGCAGAGGGCACGGTGTGTCTCCACATCTCCTCTCACCTGTAGGTCCTCACGAGCTTGTCGGCGTGGGGCTCCAGGAGCAGCCCCCTCAGCATGTTCTCCACGCAGCTGCCGATGTAACGCTCGGGGATGCCCCGCAGCCGGGCATACATGCTCAGGGTCTCGCGCCCCGTCATGTGGTCCAGGAGGGCATCGAACTGCGGGCAGTAGCCGATCCGCTGCTGGACCTTGGAAGAGGAACCCGACAGGGATTAGCTCACAGACAGATCTCTGCAAGGAGGTGTCCAAGCCAGAAGATGCCTTGGAACCCATAGGGCTTTGCTGCACCTCTGCAAGGTGCTCAAAGCGATGGGGACTGAGCTGTAGCTCTGAAACGGCAGGTGACACCAGCAGGAAATTCCCCTGTCACTGGAGCAGCAGGTCTGGTGGGGAAGGACACACTGCGTGGCCTCACGTCGCGTTTCCCAAGCGGGTTCCTCATTGTGAGGGGCCATTTCAGGTGGCCCAGGCTCTCAGGAGAAGGAAAGCACTGGAGGCTCTGTACCTTCCCCATATCCTGGCCTCCTCTGGGGACAAGCGCCCAACAGAAGTCAGAGTCCCATGGAAGGAAGCAAGCAGGATCGTGATTTCAGGGCAGACCCTCCCCATGGTCTCCTTGCCTGATGTTGTCAGGGGTTGATAGTGGTAGAGGTACCCACAGCTTGAATTGAAAGCCTGACCCCTGCTCATCTCTTGCTTTTCCAAAGGGAGTGGGCAATTCCCAGCAAGAAGACCTCTAGCAGGGTCTGGAAAGGTTTGACCCACTTGTTTTAGAGACATTGTCATCCAATGAGGGTGTGTAGCGATAGGACGAGGGGGAGTGGATTCAAACTGGAAGAGGGGAGATTTAGATGAGATGTCAGGAAGAAATTTTTCCCTGTGCGGGTGGTGAGCCCCTGGGGCAGGTTGCCCCGAGAAGCTGTGGCTGCCCCATCCCTGGAGGTGTTCAAGGCCAGGTTGGACGGGGCTTGGAGCAACCTGAGCTGGTGGGAGGTTGTCCTGCCCAGGGCAGGGGGTGGGACTGGATGATCTTTAAGGTCCCTTCCAACCCAACCCATTCTGTGATTCTATGATTTTTCACACTTCTAACTGTGGCGCTAAGCCCTTTGATGAAGGGTTTGCCACCCTCGCAAGGTTTGGCTTCTATTTGTTTCATCTCTGTTGTCCCAGTGGAGAAGGCACTGCTTCCAGGTGACCAGATAATGGAGAGCTGGGCCAGACAAGGACGCAACGTCCCTGGGATATTACCTCCACCCCTGGCGACTGCAACTGCAACTCCTCCTCAGAGGCACTTGCAAGGTGGCCCACCCTAGGCAGATGCAGGACTGTTTGTAATGCCACCCTCTGCCCCTGCCGCCCTCAGTACCTTCTTGATGTTGGCCAGAATGCTGTGACCATCCACAAAGGCATCACCCGACGTGATACTTTCATCACCGGTCAGCATCTTGAAGGTGGTGGTTTTGCCCGCTCCGTTGAAGCCGAGAAGGCCAAAGCATTCCCCTCTGCTGACTGCCAGGGAGATTCTGTCCACCGCCAGCAGGGACTCCCGGCTGTCATAGACCTGGTGGAGACCAATGCACAAGCCATGCCAGTCATCACACATGCCACGTGCCCGAGGGCACATCAAGGCAAGCGGTGGCTTTACCAGCCCCATGGGGACCATAGCTCAGGTGGCAGCAGGATGTTAATTATCCACGCTCTCCTCACCTTGGTGAGCTCTTTGATGACCAGAGGGCTGCTGAGAGATGACAGCAGTTCTGGTGGTGACTCCAAAACCTTCTTCCTCTCATCTGCCACGTCCCGGTCCTCTGGCAGCACAGACACCCTGTTCAGCAGTGCCACCTAAACATGGGGGAGAAAAAACACTCTTGGCCACCTGGCTGCTGTGCAACAAATGGTTTCCTCCAGTGTCCCCCAACCTGGGCAGGATCTGTCCCTTCTATCAGCCACCTCTGTGGACGCCTCACTCCCTTTCCCAACCCATACACTCAACAGGATCTGCTCCTCCGAGCAACCTGCTCCAGGGATGCCCCCTGGGAAGATGATTTAGCTGAAGAGAGCCCGTCTCCAGCTCGCAGGGACTCCTGGGCTTGGTTTGGAGGGCACCTTACTTCTCTTTCCCACATGCTTCAGCTCACCCATTTCCGCCGCCTGCAGATGCCACAGACCAAAGTCCTCAGTCTCCAGAGAAGGTTCGTCTCAATGAGGAAAAGGAGGAAGAGGAAAGAGAAACCCTGGATGGTCAAGGAGGTCAGGTATCGTCCGATCCCAGGTGTCTCCCAGGAAAAGTAGTTCATCTGATAACTGATATCTGAGCAGAGATGGAACAAAATCAGACTTGGATCAATCCACACTCTGGAGAGGGGCAGCTAAGCTCCAGAGAAAGCTGCGAGCTCAAAGCTTTGCCAGGCTTATCTCCATCCCAGCCCCCACTGGGCTCTCTGCCCACAGCTCTTTCCAACACTCGTCTCCATCCCAGCCCACACTGGGCTCCCTGCCCACACCTCTATTCAACGCTTCCCACAAGAGGATTCAGGTCTGGAGGGGATCTGGCAGAAGATGCCCAGTGGAGGCACAGAGCGGAGATCAAGTTACTCTTGCCACCAGGATTTCTTTACTTGTCTATGAAACTCTCCCTACCCCACATTTGCCTCCAGATCATTAGTAAGGAAAAGATTCCTTAATTGGATCACCCATGAGTGTCAACCACTGCCCAGTTTTTGCTTTGAAACATCACCTGGATCTACTGCTCCAGGGTTAGAGGCACCACGATACTGCCCAGCTCCAGCACCCACCCCACAGAGACCCCCTCCAGTGTGGCTACAGTGGGATGGCCTGGACAGCCAGGTGAGGACCAACACAGAGACTCACTGAACGCCTTGCAGATGAAGATGGCTTCAACAGAGGAGGTACAAAACTGAATGAACTCATAGTTCTGGTAGAAGTCACTGATGCACTGGCCCAAGCAGTAATTGGGTAAGATGAGAAAGACTTTATCCAGGGTTTTGGAGAGGTCCACCAAGCCCAGCTCTAAAAGAGGAGCACAAGAGGATCAACAGATCGGAGTTAGCTGGTTTTAGAGAAAGACCCTGATACTTCCAAGTTCGGAAGGAAAACCAACAATTTTTGTCACGTTTAATGGGTGAGAATGGACTGTCATTGGTTTTTTTTCACTAGTGTGGGGACAGCCCTGGGGTGAAAAAGTCCCCCTGGGGGCTGGATCTTCTTGGTGACAGTAGTGCTGGGCAAGCACGGAGGGCAGCGACCCACCTGGAATGCTCATGATAGTGACCGCGAGGAAGGTGGCCGTGCCTGAGAGGATGTTGAAGATGGTGAGACGGGTGTAGGCCGTGGCCGCCACCGAGAAGAAGAAGCTGAGGAGGTACATGAGGGGAATGATGGCCCAGCCATAAAGGAGGAAGATCAGCATCACATCAACGAGGTGGCTGTCTTGGGTGAAGGCTTGCACATCGAAGGCTTGGAATATCACCTGGGGCACAGCAATGCGAGAAGAATGCACGTTTGTCTTGACCGCAAGAGATGCCACCTTGCCTCCATGGCCCACGCAGCGAGGTGACAGCAACAGCGCACGGACCAAGGTAACCTGTCACAGCTGGTTCCTACCAGCAGCCCATGCCTGTCCCCAAAGGAAGCCCTCTTTCTGCGGACTGGGATGCAGAAGGGCAGATCTGGGGAATTCCCCTCCATGCTCCCATGTATTTGGGTTTTTCTAGTGCCCACACTCAAGCGTTCAGGTGCCAGAGGCTGCAGCCAACTGACCCAGCTGGTTGGCCACGGCCCCGCTCCCAGCAGGACCACCAGACAGCTTTCTTGCTGGTCCTTTCTATTAACTGAGACAGTGCCAGAGCCGGGCGGTCTCACCCTTTTCCCTGCACCCACACACATCCCAGAGGAGCAGCACGCAAGGGCAGGACAGGAGGGTGTCAGGGGCGACTCACCAGCATCAGAGCACAAGGGATGAGGAAGTTGATGATGTCCCAGAGCAGGGCGGAAAGCCAGAAGTTGACCACGTAGACTCCACTGACGAACTGGACGTGCTTGGCTTTGATGGCCCGCTCGCTGACCAGCAGCAGAGCGAAGGTGCTGGCGAGCGAGGCCATGCCGTACAGCAAGTTGATGGCAATGGCGAACCCAGTCTGGCCTCTGTGGGGAGAGCAGTGGGCCAGGTTAGGACAGGGACAGCTCGACTGACCAACGCCGAGGCTCCGCGGGGACAGCATACCCACACCGTGCTTCTTGTGGAGGTTACACTCAGCCAGCAGGCAGGAGAAACACCGCACAATAAAAGCACGTCTCGGTAAGATGAGCATCTCCCACACACAGCCCTCCTAGCACACCCCAAAACTCCCTCCTGCCTTTGCGAGGTCCCACACGTGTCCCCTCTGGGACAGGTGAGGTCATACAGCCCTCTCTGCTTTTGGGCACCCAGGAAAAACCAACCCAAACCAGTATCTAGAGGGGAATACCCAACCACTGAGATATGTGCACCGGCCGGCGTGGCTCCAGGCTCAGGCAGGTAAGTCATCTACACAGCTTTGCTCTCCTGACCTCCTGAGTACAGTCACAGCTACGTGTGGGTCTGAGAAGCTCCAGCCTGGCTCCTCCACTGACACCAGTACAACCGAGCCAATCTGCACCCATGGAAGTCACAAGCCCTAGCAGGACAGCAGGCGCTGTGCCATCAGACGTACTCCATGAGCTGGTCTTTGGCCTTCTCGGTGATGTTGCGGGGCTGAGGGTAGTTGGTGACTGTGATGGAGGCGTTGGGGCCCGCCAGTACCCTGAAGACGGCGTTGTCGGCCAGCATGAGGGCTGTGGCCGGGGAGTGATACGCCTGGTTGTTGAAGAGCGCGGTGACCACCGTGCGGTTCCCGGCTGCTTCGAAGGAGGCAGCTGTGATGTAGTGCTCGTTGAAGGCTCCCCCTTCCTCGGAGGCTCTTGAGATGAGGTACTCCTCCAGGCCACCTGCCAAACATCACGGCTGTTACGAGCAGGCTCCATCACATGAGAGCTAACTGGGGCCAACTGGAAAACGCCCCCAGCAGCCCCACCCTAGCCCCGATGATGGCCACAAATGCAAAGTTACAGAGAACACAACTCTATTTGGGTGAGTCGGCGTCCTGCCAACTGTGGGACTCTGCCGTGCAGGACAGGACACAAGGGGACATCTCAGATATGCCGCAGCTGGGACCTGAGACACCCACACCAAGGGCCATGGCAGAAGAAAGTCGTGGCTCCCGAACACCCCGCTGCGCATCGCCTGCTCCGTGGGTGCTCCGCGAACCCTCACCCAGCACCTCCAGCGGTGACTGATGCTGGGCGTCCAGCAGCTCCACGTACTGCTCCGCCAACCTCTGCGACAGACCCGAGGTGGCCGAGATGGAGAAAGGCACGATGGTCTGGCCGTAGGGCTCCAGCGTCAGCCTCAGCAGAGAGGAGTCCCTGGGTCCCGGGAAGGTCTTGGCCACGATGAGGGCAAAGGCAGTGAAGATCAGAGGCACGAGGAACTGCGCTGCCACCATCTTCCAGTTGCGCCAGCTGTACATGGCTCTCTTCATGAACATGGCGTAGAACTGCTGGCAGCACAGGTAGAACTGGGAGGGGAGAAGTCAGGTCAGTGCCAGCTGCGGACAGCCCCCAAAACCACCTCCCCAACCTGCACGTAACCCACAAGCCCACAGCAGAACCTGCTCTCCAGCCAACCCTGTAAAGGCTGGACCCCAGCACAGCACGTCAGCCCATCAAACGCCACGGCTTCCCGACGGGACGCGGTCACTTTGGGATCTAAGGTGTTAAAAGCAGCTTCAGCCATGACCTTTACCTTCCTCCACCCCTCTCCACCTCACAAACAGGATCACTGCAACATGGCTGCCTGCCAAAATGACCGGGCTGAGACGCCTGGGAGCTCCCAGCCCGGCCCTCGTAAGCATCTTCTTTGCTTTTTAAAACCCATGAACATCTTTCTCCCCTTCTGCCTTTGAGACATGCCCTTGAGAAGCGCAGGGAAATTTATCACAGGCGCACAGGCAGCGGGTCACGAAGGGCTGCCAGGGATCTGAAACACAAGCCTGGCGAGGGAAGGAAGATGGTTTTTCTCATCTCCCTGCTGGAAATCCCAAGTGAGGTAGCAACGGCAGGTGAAAACCACTTTAGATCAACCGGGACAACTTCAAGAGCACCTCTGTAGGCCTCAAGATCAACATGAAGAGGATGGGAGCGACCAACCCCAACAACCCTAAAAATAATTTACCCTAAAGATGCTGATCTTCTTCCAAACCACATGCAATGAGACCAGCCGTGGGGGAGGCTCTACCTGGTAATGCTGCTCAAAAAAATCCCTTCATGTGCCCTCTCCCCGTTCCCGTTGCACTGACAGCTTCAGGACTCACCCCGGTGTTGAGCTTGATGCTGGAGCAGTCCTCCGTAATGAGCGCTCCACTGTCGTCTGTCATATCTGTCATGCCGCTCAAGCTGCTGGAGTCATCCATGGCCCAGTCGTTGGAGCGTCTCTCGTGCTGGTACTGGAGAGCAGGCAGCTGGATGGCCTGGATATCCATGCTGGAGTCCACCAGCTTCCCAACCCTGCGCCAGGAGGGAAAGCAGGTGATGAAACATGGACCCAGGCAGTATCAAGCTGTTCTGAGCTGGGGAAGCCAAACCCAAGAGACAAAACCCAACACGTGCCCTGGAAGGCTGTGTAGGACACCACCACCAACTGGTCATCACCAGATGACAGCCCATCGGGGCCAGCCTCCCTCCTGCCTACCTCAGGAAGACTTCCTCCATGGTGGTGACGGAGGCGCCATAGCTGGCGATGCCTAGCTCCTCCCGCTTCTGCTCCAGCTCCGTGAACAGGGCCTCGAACCTGAACGGAGAAGCGAGGCATTAGACGCTGCCGCTCGTGAGAGGTTAAAACCCTCTGGGCAGTGGTCCTGCAGTTGGTTGGAGTCCTGCAGCCAACTTCGGGGCTGCCCGCAGCACCCAGCGCCCCACTCTCCCCAAGTGAGCAGGTTTTGGGCTCCACTTTCTGCTCTTGCTCGCCACAGGCAACCTCAGCTACCCATATATTGGATTTCGGAGCCAAAACGACCTGCCTCGTTTGTGCCACCCCACACACCGCAGCCGTCACCAGCCATCAGCAACCAGTGCTGTCCCATGCAGTCGCCGCACACGCAGTGACACGGTGGGCACAGGGAGGACAGCGGTGAAAGGAGGAACCGAACCCGATTTTCCAAGACCAGCAACGCAGCCATGGGCTCGCGCCTCCTCCTGCACCTTCCCAGAAGATGCGGCGAGCAGCTTCAGCAAGCCCATGACAACGGTGTGTGCAGACGGGGGGACCCACCTGCGGAGGGAAAGCAGGGGATGATGGCGTTACCTGTGCGTGCTCTCCTTGGGCAGGATGAAGGACAGCTCTGCCCCGGCATTGCTCTCCATGGTGGCGTTGGGCACGTACTGACAGATGAGGCGGGAGATCTCCCCCAGGTTGCAGTAGGGCTCCTTCACCATCACCATGTGATATCCCGCCCCTGGGCAGAGCCGCAAGAGAAGGGAGAGGAGGGTAAATCGCAGCACAGCCTGGCCCCGGGGTGCCGGAGCAGAGAGGGACACTAAGGCACCGCAGAGCATTGACGGCTTTGCCTGGGCTACGGACACGACGCAGGAGCAAGTGTGGGGATGGGCCTCGGAAGCAGCAGAACAGCACCACAGAGAGCCAGCAGCCATCAGACAAGGAGCAGCGCTCCCTCCCTGCCCTATATCCCCCTCCCGCTCCTCCCTGGCGAGAAGACGACATCGAGCACAGCCTGCCTGCTCCTCCCTTACCATATTTACGCTTGAGGAAGAGCGAGGAGCCGCAGCACTGCAGCTCGCCCTTGGCCATGATAGCTATGCGGTCCCCCAGCAGGTCAGCCTCATCCATGAAGTGGGTGGTCAGCAGGATGGTGCGGTTGCTCCTCTGCTGCTGCAGGAGGTCCCACGTGGCCCTGCGAGAGGCTGGGTCCATCCCCGACGTCGGCTCATCCAGCATCACCACCTGCACACAGGAGATGGGTGCTGGTCAAAAAGGGGCTGGGAGAGGCACAGCAGCACAGGAGGGGGCAACCCCAGGGCCCAGAAGAAGCCTTGACCTCCCAAAACGCATGCAGTGATGTTGCTTGGGGGAGCAGCTAACGGGCAGCAGAGCTGCACTGCAGCCTCAGGTTGTTGTCCTCAAGAGTTGTCCCGCTTTGTGGAGGTGCTACTGCCCCCTCCTCGCTGTCTCTGCATCTGTCACTGGCTCACCACGGGTGAGGGACAGCCTCAGAGCCACCAGAAGGGCCTACGTTGGCCTCAAGGAGAAAGGTTCGAGGTGAGCCCCGCTGCAGATGCTTGCCTTGGAGTCCCCAATGAGGGCGATGCCAATGGAGAGCTTGCGCTTCATGCCACCAGAGAGCGCCTTGGTCAGAGAGTGGCGCTTGTCCTCCAGGTTGAGGATCCTCAGGATGTGGTTGATCTCCTCGGGGCACTTGGAGGGTGGGTACCCCTTCAGCTGCCAGAGAGGGGGAAGGGAGGGTTGAGCCTGCCTGCAGGGCTACATGTCTCTGGCAAAGACCCTTCCCACCACATCAGCCACCAGCCATTAAACCCCATCACGCTCCCTCCTCCACACCCAGCAAGAAAGCGGGGAAGCACAGAGATGGACTCCTGCCCGATCCCAAAGGAGGTGGCACAGCCAGCGTGTGGGTCTCCACAGAGCCACGTTGCCTCTGACACTCCACTCCTCCAAGCAGGGAGCTCCTGCCTGTGGATGAGGGGGAAAGAGGCTTATCATAGAATGGTTTGGGTTGAAGGGACCTTTAAAAGCTATCTAGCCCAACCCCCTGCCGTGGGCAGGGACATTTTCAACTAGATCAGCTTGCCCAGAGCTCCATCCAACCTGACCTGGAATGTTTCCAGGGATGGGGCATCTGCCACCTCTCTGGGCAACCTGGGCCAGTGTCTCACCACCCTCAGCGTAAAAACCTCCTTCCTTATATCTAGTCTGACTCTTCCCTCTTTTATTTTAAAGCCATTACCCCTTGTCCTGTTGCAACAGACCCTGCTGAAAAGTCTGTCCCCACCTTTCTTATAAGCCCCCTTGAAGAACTGAAAGGCCACAGTCTCCCTGGAGTCTTCTCTTCTCCAGACTGAACAACCCCAACTCTCCAGCCTGTCCTCATAGAAGAGGACACCCTCTGATCATTTTTGTGGCCCTCCTCTGGACCTGCTTGATGGATCTCACCAGGCTTTCCCAGCCTCAGAAAGCCACAGGGTGGCTTCAGGGTGCTTCCCCCAGGGCTGGCTCCCGGGGGCCCAGCAGCGCTCCCCCTGAAGCTCCGTGCTCACCCCTGCGTAGAAGTGGAGGTGCTCTTCCACCGTCATGTTGTCAAAGAGGACATCGTGCTGGGGACACAGGCCCAGGCTGCGGCGGATCAGGACCATGTCCTGGGAGATCTCGTAGCCGTTGATGTAGGCCTGTCCGCCCGTCGGAGAGTGCAGGCCTGGGAGGAGCAAGACACAGCGACCTCGACTCAGAGGTGAGGACAACCCCGGGTGGCAAAAAGCCAGCGGAAAGGTGGGGGTCCTGCCCAGCATCCCCCTACTCCAGCTTTCTGCCAAAAGTCAGAGCAAGCTGGTCTCTTGCTCAAGCTGGGACATGGTTTGCTTTCTCCTCCCGCCCGCAGGGTGGGCTGCACGGCATCCATGGGTGGGAGGTGGAGCTGGCAGTGCCGCCAGAGCGGGCAGGCAAGGAGGGAAATGGGCAGGCAAGCCTGGCAGAGGTCCAGGCGAGGCCAGGGCAGATCTCCAGGGAAGGTCCTGAGCGCCCTGGGCTGGCAGCAGCAGCGCAAAGTGGCAGGGAACAGGGAGGAAAGGACCATCGAAGGTCACCATGTCCACCATGCCAAAATAGGCTGCCCAGAGCTCAGCAGCTCAGGAATGATGAAGTCAGTTCTTGGCCTGTGCCCTCTCTGCCTTATTGTTGCAAAGCCTGCAGAGACCCATCCTACAGCGGGTCCTTTCTCTTCTCAGGACTCTCCAACACTAAGACCTGCTGTCATTTTCCCCACCGGCTGATCCTACTCTCGTGGAGGGCTGAGCAAGGACCCCCACCATCCCTCCACCTCCCCAGGCAGCGACGTGCCTCTCAACACCCCGGCATCCCTGGCCAACAGCTCAGTGAACCGAAGGGGCTCTGGGGAAGAGCAAAAACCCCTCCCCAACCTCAGAGATGGGGTTCAGCTCCCCTCTGCAAGTCAAACCATCAGCCCTTCCCTGCCCCGTGCCAGCCCCACAGCAGGACGCGGTTCCTACCTGTGAGGATGGACAGAGTGGTGGTCTTTCCAGCACCGTTGTGTCCCAACAGGACGGTGATCTGCCCTTCGTACATGTTCACCGTTAGGTCCTTGACTGCCTCTTTCATCTTGTTTCCCACTTTGAAGACCTGCGGAGATCACGTTAACAAGTCAATGTTGCACTCGAAGCAAGTGCTCTCAGATCTGCTCTCTCCGTTCAAAGCCCACGATGCTCACGTGGTGTCGGCATTAGACAACAGGTCTAATTCGGGTTAAATATAGATGTCACTGCACCTGCAAGTACCTAACGCTTCAACCCACAAGAAAACGCAGCCAGCTCTGGGGAAGAGCTTCACCTGCCTCACAGCAGCCAAGCAACACAGCCCCGGGCGAGGAGGGCAGCGAAATGATATGGAAGCTGCCGGCAGGCAGCAGTTTTTACAAAAAACAACATTATGATGCGTTTGCACTGTGCTGTGCAGTGGGTACCTTGGAAAGGTGCTTTATTTTGATTCCTGACACAAGGTCGGCAGGTTCCTCCTCAATGTACTGGCTCTTCAGTGCTTTCTCAGGGTCCTCCTCCTCCTCCTTCTCTTTCCCCACGACAGTCCTGGGGCGCCCACACCAGTACGAGGGCTGATGGAAGGAGGCAGAGACAGAAACTCAGGCACGATACGGACCATCCCTTCTCCCCAGCCTCGTCCACCCTCTTCCCAGTGCAGATGCCTCCCAGGGATCCCCAAGACCACTCTCCTCGGCCTGGGAATTGCCAACCAGCGCATCTTCAGCAGGCAGGTCAGAGAACAGAACCGCTCCTCCTGCCCTGCTGCCTTCCCCTGCTTCTCCCTTACAGCAGGATTGCCCCTGATTATACGGGTGGCTTTTCCCCATCTTTGTTCCCATGGAAAAGGTCAGTACTTCAACGACAAGCAAAACTGCTCAGGCAGAAGCACCCTGCTCAGAAGAGCCCACACAATGGATCATCACCCCCTCTAGAATCCTTGACATACACTAAATACAATGAGCCTGGGGTCCCGCTGCTGCAATTACAGCCTCTTTTTTTTTTTTTTTACTTGGCTCTCTAGGAATGACAATAAGTGTTTGGGATCTTAAATCCCTGTGGAAATAGCAATTCAACAACTCCCGGACCCAAACTTAGCATCCCACTGTGACTTTTGGCAGACAGGTCTCTGCTACCCCGGTCTAGCTGCAAGAGGGAGCGGGATGCTGGGGCAAAACTGCTGGGATAAGGAATTTAGAGGGGAGGAGGAAAAACCTCCTGATCAAATAACAAGGGGCACAAAGGACCAAAACCGATTGTGTCGCTGTGGCTTGAAGAGCTCTCCGCAGCCAGTTGAGCTGCAGGAACGGCCGCAGCGACAGCCGCAGGAGATGACGCCGAGCGTTTGACTGGGCAGAGCGAGGGCAGCTCAGCTGTCGGGGTGACAGCCGTCACCCATCCCCTGGCACCAGCAGGGGGGAGCTGGCAGCAGGACACACACCGCCCCGGATCACGCCGCTCGGGGAGTTTCAAATGACTGGATCCGGTCGCTCACACCCCGGGCGTCTCTCCAACGCCTTCGCTTGGGCACGGAGACACTTAACAACACCCTGCGTGCCAAGAAGTGTCGGGACAACGCCTTAAAGCCAAGACAACCTTCATATTCAGTAAAAAAACCACAGCTGCTTCAGCCTTTACTGAGGACGTGCTGCAGACCCCTTGATTTTGGAGGCCAGATGGTGCCACCCTTGTGTTAGTGTGGCCCACCGCCTAGCACAGAAGCAGGGACCACCCCCGAGCGAAGCCCCCCTGGAAGGGGTGTGTAAGCAGTGCTCACCGTCAAGAAGAAGTACCACGGCTGAGGCACGCCGTACTCCCCTGGAAAGACGGCCTCCACGTACCAGGCCACCACGCCGTAGAGCGCCGAGTCCAGGAGCAGCATCCCCAGCACTTGGGCTACGGTAAAGTTGTCGTCCACGCTGACGGGCTTCATGAGGTCCCTCCACTGAATGCCGGTTCCTGCAATGCAGAAGGGACACTGCCTACCTCCACATGCCCAGAAGGACAAAGTGCTCTCCAAGACTGGCAGATAGCATCCCCTGTCCTAATTCGCTGCTCGGTAACGAGCAGCACGTGCTCTACGATCCCTTCTAAAGACGGAGGGAGAAGATGCAGCAGAAAGCACGCTGCCATCTCGAGGGTCCCCACCCCATCACGCTTCTTCCATCACATTCTCTACAACCGCCTGGGGAAGAAGCAATCTCTTCTCCAGCTATTGCCCTCCCGTCACCGCAACCGCTTTCTTAGTGCCATCACTTTGCAAAAGCGTGGCCTCTGCTGGAACCAACAGCAATTTCTTATTAACATAGAAATTAAAGATGTATATATATTGGGAAGGAGGAAACACAATGGATTCCCATTCCTTAGAACAGAATCTGCTTTGTAATTAAAGCGATGATGGCATTTTG
Source organism: Charadrius vociferus (assembly GCF_000708025.1). Classification (NCBI taxonomy): domain Eukaryota; kingdom Metazoa; phylum Chordata; class Aves; order Charadriiformes; family Charadriidae; genus Charadrius; species Charadrius vociferus. The sequence continues at coordinate 26,143 of NW_009648642.1, forward strand.
CACAGCCCAGACTGCCAGGGGCACAGGTTCGGAGGGGCAAAGCTGATAAGACCTGTAGGAGCAATCAGCAATTAGCCCTCCTGCTCTTGTTAGGAGCAGGAAAGTGCTTCTCCCCTCACTTCTTTCCACCCTTCACCCCGCACCACAAGCCAGTCCCAACCCACCACTAAAAATGGAGAGACTCACTCACCTTTTCCTTCGAACATGCCTATAAGCTGTGCCCCCATGGCCATGGCCACGTTGGAGATGAGGCAGGAGGCCAGCTTCTGGCTGTGGGACATCAGGTCGTAGCGGGGCGAGATGAAGAAGTAAGGGATGTAGGAGAAGAAGTAGAGGAAGCCGCCAGCGGCAGCCGCGACGTTTGCTGCCAGCACAGAGAAAAGCAGGAAGGAAAATGTCAATATGGTGATGCCACCAAATATTTCTCACCAGCTTTCCATCCAGGGAAGATTCAAGCCTTTTGCAACCAAGAGTGGGTACGGCGGGGCAGGACGAGGATGTCTCCACAGCCCATAGCAAGGCAGGAGCAGCGTCAGACACTGACCCAGTGGTGGGCAGCTGCAGAAGCACCCTGCCCGTCCCAAACCAGAGCACCCTGGGGCCAAGACAACCAGACAACATTCTAGCACATGAGCTTGTCTGGTTTGGAAAGTGACAGTACACACATCCCTTCTCACACAGCGCGGGGAAGATCCAGCCAAAAAAGAGAAGAAAGCCCCCCCCCCCGGCTCCACATATGGAAGCAAGTTATCCAACACGGGGTCCTGTACAACCTCACGTAACTCTGGGCCTGGCCCTGCTTTGAGCAGAATGGACCGATGTCCTCCAGAGCTGCCTCCCAACTAAAATTAACCAAAGATTTCAGAGATTTCCCCCCGCCAGCCCCGCGGGTCAGCAATGCAAGGAGCCAGCCAGGGAGGGAGGGACTCACCTCGCGAGAAGAAGGTGCTCACCATGAAGTTGAAGGAGATAGAGGAGATGGAGAAGATGGCGAGGAAGGTGAACACCAGTGTGGGGTCGCTGTTGGTGAGCACCGCTCCCTGCTCGCTCACCTACCGAGAAAATCTGGTTATGCCCAGGGCTGCCAAAGCCGGCCATGGCTTCAGGCACGTGGGGGCAGCCGAGACCTGATGTTCTCCATGGGTTAAAGGCAAACTGAGAGACGGGTGAGAACATCCATGCCCTCCTAGACCACTCCAGAGGGAGGAAACACAGGTTGTCCTTGTGCCACGTGGGGTCTAAGAGGCAGGGGACACCTTGCTTAGCACCCAGGCAGCCACCTTCTGCTTCTTGTGGTGTGGGTACAAGCAGAGAGGAGAGCTCAAGTCCCTCCAAGGGGGTGCAGGGCTGTGTGGGTGCAGGGTGGTCCTGCTCTGCATGGGACTCTCTGGGCCTCCCCAGTGCCCGTGGGGCTCCCAACCCCCAGACCACCTCCTGGGGAGGTCAACCCTATCGTGAAAAGCAGCTGTGGGGGCCAGCGCTGCCCACCCAGCTCTGGGAAAGGCCAAATCCAGCCTCCATTACGCAGGTGGAGGAGTCCTGAGACACCAGGACAGCCCAGCCCACGGCAGAGGAGCCTTGTCATCCCTGTGACCTGCCAGCACAGAGAGCTTCTGGCCTGCAGAACAGTGGCCTGGGGAAAGACGCTCACCTGGACGCAGAAGAGCACGGTGACGAAAAACACGGACACCAGGAGGAAGAGGAAGAACATGAGGAACCAGGCGCTCCAGTGCAACCAGTTGCTGAGGCCCATCATGTGCATGTACTCCTGCGGGGAGGTCACGCCGTCACCCAGGGCTGCACCCACACTTCCCAGGCATGGCCAGGGCGAGGTGGAGGCCCTGCTCGAGGGGGGTGGTGGTGGCTTTGCCCTGCAGCACTAGCGAGGGAGGCGGCAGCTCCAGGTGCCACCAAAGTGGTCCTGCGCAGCCTTCAGCATTGCACGGTGTCCCCCCGCCCCTCCCTGGACAGGGGCTGCCACCGCTGCAGGAGAACATCTCCCCCAAGAGCTGAGTTGAACCCAAAACCCCAGCAGCTGAGGCCAGCAGGGCCACCGTGGTCATCCGGCAGCGGGGCAGAGGGTAGGACAACCCAAGGCCCAGGGGAAGCCAAGCCCTGCACACTCAGCCCTGCTGTCGCAACCACCACATCAGCTGAGCTCCAACCGCCCCCACAACGCGACTCAGACGCACGGGTTTCTGCACTCAAAAGACAAAAGATCTTGCTTGCTGAACTCCCAAATCTGCAAAACTCTGGAATCCACAAGTGTTGCCCTCTCTCCGAGCCACCTTCCAGTCCATGAGAAACACCAGCCCTTCGGTCCAGCCGCCTTGGCCGCACGGCAAGGAGAGCCGCGCTGCATCCCGGCCGCAGGATTAGCGACATTCCTCCCTGGGGTTTGCTAATCCACTGCCATCCCCACCTCCTGCTCGCTGGCTCCAAACCCGAGGGGAGGATTTTGTTCCGAATTTAGAGGCAGCGTCGATTGGGAAACGCCGCAAAGGGAGGGGAGCACCCAGATGTCCCACCGCTCACATTACCTTCAGCTTCTTCTCCTTCTCATGGACGACAGCACGGACGATGTTGAGCGACGTGTAGGTGAAGCTGAGCATGAGCAGCAGGGGCAGCTGGTTCTGGATGGCGAGGAGGAAGAGGTCGTTGACGTACGCCGGGTAGGGGAAGCGCTGCACCACCACCGTGATGTTCTCCAACAGGCTGGTGGAGCTGGCGTTGGCGTGGTACTGCATGATGGCTCTGTCCACCGCGTGCTGCACCGCCAGGAAACCTTCTCGGATGTAGCCTGCACGGCAAAAATGATACGGGGGAATAGAGGTGGGTCCGGGTTTTGGAGGGAGATGTTGGCAGAAGGAGAGAAACCACTTGGGAAGAACAACATAGAAGAAAAACAAAGACCTTGTAGGAAAAGCAAAATAAGCATCGCTAAATAGACATGCTCCTGCAGGCGCAGAGGGGCTCGGGAAGGATTTCTATCCCAGCCATTCCAGTCTCTCATAATCATCATTCAAAAGCAGCTGGCAGGAAAACCCAATTTAAACTGCCATCGCCATTCTGCAGGCTCGGCTGTGTTTTTGAGAGGGGGGCGATTCTCCATCATCATTAACCACCACCACTGTCACTGAGCTTGTATTTCGTCCCTTTTTTTTTGTAACCCAAGAGAATATGGGATACTACACAGGTTTTGGTGATGATGAATATATCCCGTTACTTGAAATTTTTGTGTGTTAGAAAACAGTAAGATTTTTAACTTTCAACTAGTTTATTTTTTACATGGGATTTTTGCCACGTGTTACTTGAACGGAAACTCAAATTCTGCTCACAAAGCCCCAAATGAGCATTTGGAAAGTCAGTTGTTTAAAGTGACCGAGACAGAGGAGGAAAAAAGTATGAATATGAGATCAAGAACAATGTTTCACATTAACTAATCGACTAAGCAAACACTGGGGCGAGGGAATGGATGTGGGCTGCCGGTCACCCCGTCCCGTGGGACATTTCACCCAGGAGATACCGTCCTCTGGGGCTCAGGTTTATTTACACTGCATGAGCAAAACCTGTTCGCCCGCTTTCTCGGCCTCAACCTTTTCCTTGGCAGCGCCATCGAACGACGACGACGGAAGGAGAAAGCCAGCGCAGGGAAATATCCCTTCTGCAGCCGCAGGGGAAGCTCCCAAAAAACCAAGTCCCAAAGCAGCGCCAGCTCCGGCAACGTCCCCGCTCCCGCTCGGTCAGCGGTTTGGCTTGCTCTGCTTGAAAAACCTACGCTCAAACCACAGAATTGCTCTATTTAAAGTATTTAAGCAGCACGAGCAACACTGAGCAGTTTGGACCCTGAAATAAATTTTCCATTAAAAATATAAAAAGGGGGTGGGGGGAGGGGGAAATTAAGTTTAAATAAAATTCACTTAAGAAAAATTTATGCTTATCCAACCCTGCCCAGCAGAGGTACCCAAGGCCAGCAGTGCCCAGGAAGTCACGGGATAATATTTGAATAAATATTATAGATAATAAATATTTCAAGTACTTACATAAAATTAATTAATTTTAAAAACTGATTTAATTTTTTTAAAAAAAACTAAACTACTTATTTAAAAGCTCAGAGCCTCGGTGAATCTCTGTAACGAGCCGAGCTGCTGTATGGAAAATCCCCCCCGTCTCTTTGGCCGCGCAATAGCCTGCGGCGGAGGAGAGGTGGCCCTCA
>NW_009648642.1:30450-39181 GCF_000708025.1 Charadrius vociferus
GGTTGGGGTGCAGACCCGTCTGCTCGCTCCGCGGCGCGTTCCTCGGGCTGTACTTGAAGCGCAGCTCATAGTCGACCTGCAAGGGGAGCAGCAAGGCGGCTGGGTGGCAGTGGGTGTGGGGGGGACACCCTCATCCCCCTCCCCGGCCACGTCCTCCCCTCGTCCCCGCTCACCTGGAGGGGCAGCGGGGCCGTGCTCTGCGGGAAGCGGTGCTTGAAGACGATGGCGGCCAGCACGCTGCCCGAGCGGTTGTCCGACTTGACATACTCCTCGAAGTCCCGCTCCGAGGCAAAGCCCTGAGCTGCGGAGAGGAGGGAAAGATAGGGATGCAGGCACGGAGCGCGGCGAGGCAGCGATGCTCCACCACCGCCCAAACCACCAGTTCGGTCCAGGGCTCCGGCCAGAGCTGGGAAACACCGTGGCTGTCAGACACGGGGGATTTATACGGGATGCTGCTGTACCCATCCCAGGGCACGCAGGCGATTCCTCCTCCTCGAGAGCAGGAGCCAGCTCTCCTTTCAGAGAAAATCCTATGAATGAGAAGCGCTAAAATCTTCTGTGCAACACAATTTCCCAAAATATTTTTCTCGGGGAAGTGACAGCCACTTTCTTTAACTATTTTAAGGCAATATTTTTCTGGATGGAAACTGCATCAAAATGCCACCAAAAATCAAAACAAACCCCTGTCGTTTTAGTGAAATGAAAACAAAACCAGTGCCTTGAAGTTCTGCAAAAAGCAATGCATCCCAGGAAAAGGACATCAGGATTAACCAGAGTAAAAATTCGTAGCAATTTCTGGGATGGAAGCCGTGGTCCCCCGTCCCTGCTCACCTCTGATGCTGATGGGTAAAGCTCTCTCCACCGCCTCGGCGATGCTCCGGACAGCGCTGCTGTTGGAGGGGACGTATGCCAGCTCCCAGGGGTTGCTGGGGTGCCGGCGGTAGAAGAAGCCCGGCAGGTCATCCACGGACTCGGGGGGATAGATGGTGGCGTTGGGGTGGCTGATGGAGTGCACCCGGTGCCGCAGGGCTATCAGGATGGCGGCGAAGAGCAGCGGCAGGCAGATTTCGATGACTGTCACCAAGATCTGCCGTTTCTGCAGGAAGAAAAAAAATAGATATAAAAAATAAGATGTAAACACAGTAATGGGGCTCAGTGCATGCAAGTGCCAGGTAGCAGAAGTGTTCTTGGGCTTCCTAAGGTCTCATAACCCCCTTTTTTCTGGAGCCAAGGAACAACGCCACAGCGGTTCCCACATCCTTCAAGACTTTCCAGCCAAGGTGTCACCTTCCCCGAACGCGGCTCCGTCTCAAATCACCCTCCCGCAGAGCCTTCCCCGCCACGCTGCCCGGTTGGAAGGAGCCGAGGGGGTGGCTTGCCCCGTCCCCGCGCGCCGGGGCTGTGCCCAGGAGCAGGCAGTGCAGTGCCTGCCTGTACCGCTCCCGCAGGCAACGGCAGCGACGCACCTCCTGCGGGGACAGCCCGGCCGCAGCCGGGACAGCGAAGAAAACAACACTTAACAGGGCTGGGAGCTAAAAATACTGTAAGGAAATGCAAGGCTGGGAGGAGCAAGCAGCGGGGGTAAAGCAGAGCGAAGCTATTGCAGCCCGTGAAGTTCTTTGTGCCGGAGCTCAGCGGCTGCAGGCACTGGGACACGGGCTCTGCGTCCGGCGTGGGACCGGGCTTCGGTGCCCTCGCACAGCACCGAGAACATACCCACGAGCTCAGGCTGGGCGCCAAGGCCCGCCTGCACTAAACACGGTGGCTCATTTATTATTTTTCATCGAGGTTCAGGCAACTAAATAATGAACTTGAGTCCGGTTGATGCGCTCGGGCAGCCAAGCCGGAGCAGGACCCTCCAGCACTTTCCCTCCTGCAAACTTCCCAAGACCACCACCCACCCAGGTTAATTAACACCCAACCCAAGTTCATTAGCATTTAAAACTCTGCTCGTCCCAGGAGAACCAGGGTCACCTCTGACCGGCGGGACAGCAGTCCCAACCAGCACCATGACCCCCCCCGATCTGTTTTAGGGCAGGAGCCAGGACACGCTGCACGTCACACGATGGACTGACGATCGTAAAATCACTGCAAGGGCTGCGCTTGCTGCTGCGGAGGGGAGCAGCGAGCGCCAGGCTGCTCCCGCATCACCCACAGCTCGGCCGGGCACCCCGCGTCCCCCGGCGGGCGGGGGGGCGCAGCAGCAGTACCCAGGCAGGTCTGGGAAAGCGGTGAAATCTGGACCCAACTGCCTTATTTCCTCCTGCAAACCCAAACGCCTTCGCCCCAGCCCAGCCCAGCTGCAAGAGCAGCACAGCACGCCAAATCTCCGTCACTGCAGGGACAGCTGACGAGATGTCCCCGGCGGCTAACGAGATGTCCCCAGTGGCAGGGCACAGGGATTCACCGCTGCACCCAGAGTAGAAGCAGCAGCATCAACCTCTTCTGAGGGCTCTGGCTACGACGGGCTTTACGAGACCGGGGGGGGGTTTTCCACCCTTCCCTCCGCCAGGCTGGAAAGAAGAACGACGCAACGCACAAGAGGAGCACCAAGAGGTTTATTCTCACAACTGCTGTCTCAGCAAAAGGATTTTAGCCGACAGCGCATCCCCTGCACACTGGGTGATGTTAAACCGCCCCAGCCCGGCCCCACAGCCACCGGCACAGTGATGCCACGGCCCAGATCACCGCGACGGGCTGAGGTGCCGTAACGAAGACGCCGGGCACACGTACAGGGTGAGCACACTGCAGGCAGGGCACGGCTCGGCCCATAGCAGGGCTCCTCTCCTGCCTGCGCCCACCACGAGCTGTAGCACCGCCGCTGCCCCGAAATCTCCTGCAGCTCCGCAAGCACCGAGCATCGAGCTGTGCTGACCATGGAGTTATACCTCCCGTCCCTCTGCAGAGTGGAAAAAGGGTTTATTTCTTAAATGGGGGGAGGGGGGGAAGCAGTAAGTGGGACACGCTAAGGTGGGCAGGGTCTGCAGTGGGGCAGGAACGGAGCCCTGAGCACGGCACTGCCCTCCCAAAAAGGGGGACAGTCCGTCCTGCAGCAGCTGAATTGGCTCTCGGCTGGGTTGCACTGCCAAAGCCAAAAACCCCTCTCTGGGCTTCCCCTGGGAGGAGCTGCCCGCTCCGGCCACTGCTCCGCCACCGCCAGGGACCAGCCACCGCTGCAGCCGGCCCTGGCAGCACGGCCAGGGAAAAAAGGAGCCCTTGCAAAGGCCACGCTCATAAAAGCCAACGCTGCAGATGTCTGATGGTTTTATAATGCAGCTCTGGCGGACCAGCTGCCTCCCACTGATTTACTATCCTATTAATCCCCTCGCAGGCTCCTGGGCTGTCTCCAGAACGCTTGCCTGGCTCCCTCAACTCACCGGCTAACGCACATTTACCGGCGCAGGCTTTCGCTGCCGCAGAAGTCATTTAAGCTGCCGTACTCCAGAGGCGACGGGGACACTCATCCCTAATCACCACCTCCGCCTGGCCAGGGCTGCCCCAGCTTTGAGCAAGCCACGTGTCCCAGCATCCATCTTCACACCGGGGTGACGATGGCTCGGGAGCTCTGCACCTTCACCGGGAGCGTGCTTTTTTGGTGGAGGCTTAGAGAAGGGGAGCAAATACTCCAGGTTGTATGCCGAGTCAGCTCGTGGCCTCGGAAAAATGCGACAAGAGGTCCCCCCCGCCCCAGAGCGTACCCAGAAGATGCTATTCCCCTGCAGAGGGGACAGGGGGGTGTCCTGGCCGGGGTTGGGGTGTACAGGGTGGGGGGACTCACAGGGCTGGCCATCACGTGTGCCCATGGAGCACGCTCCCGGCTGCAAATCAGCCCTGCTGCCGGTCCCTTCGGTCACATCCCAGCCCTGCTCCCTGCAGGCAGTGCAAGCAGCCCAGCCAGCCCTTCCCTTTGCCTCCTGTTTATTTTTAAAGTGACAGAAGGGTAACTGAAAGCGCGAAGCCAGGCTGTGGCGCGCTCTGCTCCCTCCTCTTCCGCAGCCCTCCGCCAGGGCTAGCCCCGGGGGTCCCCGCGGAGCCGCAGCATGCGCACACTGCTGAAAGGTGCTGCCGCAGCCGGCGAGACGCTTCGGGTCAGCGGGGCAAGGAGGCGCCAAAATCCCTCATCATTACCCAGCTGCCACGCAGAGAGTTGGGCTGGGAGCGGGTGCCAGGACCATGGTGGTTTAATTTTAAGACCTCCCCCCTAAAAGCGGCTTTTGAGGGCTGTAGAAAGTAACAGAGGAAAAAGAAATCTGGGTGATGGTGGGTTTAGGGGCGGTGTGCGGCAATCAGCGTCTCCAGAGGCGGCTGCTGAACGATTCGTGTAACAAGACAGCTCAAGAAACCCACCACCGCATGGAAGGGTGTGTGGGTTATCCTGTCCCGTGGGAAGGGGGAGCTCAACTCACGGCTGGATTGCTGGAGGGGAACGGCACAGCACGCTCTCCAGGGACAACTGAGCCCACAGCCCTGCCCGCACCTCCCCGGCACAAAAACAGGACGACACCACACGCCCAAATAAATCAGATTTCCTCCAGGAGATGCCCTGTGCCCACGGCGAAGGTTCGCTGGAGAATCAAGCTCTGGTGTCCCCCCATTCAGCAGCCCCCGAGAGCATGGCACCAGCCCTACCTGCAGGATGTAGTTCTTCCAGAGCAGCAGCCCAAACTGCCTGAGAAGAACCATCCTCCCATCAGAAGGGGACCACCGCCGCCGTCGCCGCCGCTCCGCAGGACCCTGGAAGAGAGGAGAGAGCCGTGAACGCCGGGCGCTGGCAGACCCCGGCGGCAGGAGGGCGGCATCTCCGTCCCACCCGTCGGCAACCCGAGGGCAGCTCCCTGCTTCCAGCCTGATGTCGCAACAGCTGGATCGGCCCCAGCCGGGGCAAAATAACTGCCCTGCTCCCTCTCCACACGTCATGACTGATCCATAAGAGCCAGAGCTCGTGGTTTCTGGAGTGACCGGTCATCGGCATGACCCAAGCTGGAAGAGAGGGTGGCCACCATTTAGAAACCCAGTGTGCGAACATCAGGGGTCCTCCGCCAGCAGCAGGCAGGGAACAGCTTTCCTTAAAGCACTGGGAGCACCGGGTTACAGAACCGCAAACACCGGCCCCAGGAAGGCCCCCAAACTCCTTGCAGCCCGTTATTTCGGGAATAGTGAAGATTTCAAGTTGCGCCTCCACCTCCTGCAACACGATGGGTCGGGTTTGCAATGTTACCGGTGCTTTCCCAGCAGAAAGGCTTCTTGGAGAGGCGAGGATGAGAAAAGAGCAGGGAAGCGGAAGGGAAGGTCAGTGCATGAGGACGATACACTCGAGGACGATACACCCACATCCTCCCCATCTTTTAGGAAGCATCTGCCATCCCTCCAAATTGTTTTTGTCTGTGTTTGCAGCGGCGTTTCCTGATGAAGCATCGCTGTCCCACCAGGGATGTGCTCGCAGTGGCCCAGAGAAGGGGCTGGCACAAGCAGAGCCCCCTGCCCACGCAGTGGGGCGCAGAGCAGCCCCCCAACCTCCGAGCACAGCAAACCCCTTCTCCCCGCAGCCCTGGTGTCAACGCGGGTGCCAGCAGCGCTGCTGCACCCCCTGCAAGCGGGCAGCTGCTGGGTTCATCTCCCAGAGCCGATGCTTCAGACCCCGGCAGCACCAAAAGCTGCTGCAGAGAGAAGGACGGACACGATACCCGCCAGCAACAACCCGGGAGATGCTCCACAGCGCGTTTTTCCATCCCTGGTTAGGACAGCATCGTCTTCTTGGACCCATCCTGGGCTTTCAGGAGGGAGCTCAGGGTGCCGGCGCAAGGGGAGAGGGGAGGCTGGCGACACTGCCCACCCAACCTTTGCTCGCTCCCGGACCCGTGAGTGGTAAAAGCACATCGCGAGAGATCACCGGTAGCTGGGAGCAAGTGAGCCACGGTAAGCACAAGCTAAAAACCACGTAGGTCTGTGGACAAAGCGGCAAGCATCCATCTACCCAGCCTGACCGACGCGAGGACCTCCCTGAGCGCTCCACAAGCATCCTCCCGGCTTGGCACGCACCTTCCCATCCCCAACCCAAAACCCAGCTGCGTTCTCAGAGCAAAAAATATTAAAAAAAACACCAAAAAACCCCACACCTTCTTTTTGCTACTCCTTACACAAAAGTCAGATTCTCTCAACAAGAGACATCTGTGCTCAAGAATCCTTCTCCGGCCAGACAAAAATGCAGAAGAGGTCCACTCCTGCAGCCCTGAAAAGCCCATCAGACACCCCCCGGGCAGCAAGCGGGGAAGGAACAGCGAAGGGGACTTTGCAAAGGCGGCTGCTGCCAGATATCAGCTTAAACACCCTTCAAGCTCATCACAAAGCACCGTGTTTCCAGTCCACGCGTGCCCTGGTAGAAATCCCACCAGTTTGCCATAGGACCCCTACAGTAGGTGTCCCAGCCCCACGCACCCACATACCGCACACGGCAGGATCCCACACACCTCCGAACCAGACCCCAGGAGCCGAAACCTTCCTCCCACGCTCCAAGGGAACTGAGAGCAAACCAAGGGAATCAAACGGGGGTTTTTTGGCTTGTTTTAAAGGCGAGAAACACGACAGGTCAGGCTGGAGAAGGCTGCTGCCCTCGCAGAGATCCCACTGCCTGCTCCCGCAGCTCTCCTGGCCGCTCGCCCTGCCGCACCCTCAAACACAACCTGTGTCGTGTCTCCCCCTCCGTCCACCCCCGCAGGTCTTACGGCTGCCACCGGGGCCAGCACGTCGCTGAGAAAATGTCAAGCAGCTCTTGGGTTACACAAACACTACGCAAAGGCGGTAAACTTCATTATTGCCAATAAATTTTTTTCCAAGCTTTTTAGGGTCCTGAGAAAACCTGTACTGGACCTTTTGCTCACTGGAGGATGCGAGAAGGAAGAAGCTCAATCCCAACTGGGCTCTTCTTACCAGATTTGCGAGCAAAAATGGTTTCTCAGGCTCAGGGCATCCACAGAAATTATTTTTTTCAACCCAAAAGGGGAAACCTTTTTTTGGAAGGTTTGGCCTGGCCCAGCCCCGAGGTGCCCGTGACCGCAGGCAGTTCACACAGGGGCCCCGTCCGCGCCTGGGACCACCAAGGAGGGCTGAGCACAGCCGGATCAAGATGACCTCGGAGGCACGGTGCGTACCTTGTGGGGAGATGCCCTGCGATGCACTTGCCTACTCGCACGGCGGCAAGTCAGGTTGTCCCCTCCGGAGATGCTCTCCTGCCTGACCCCAGCGCTGCGAGAGAAACCCAACTCTCCCAGCGAGAGGCACAGATCTGGGGGAAAGAGAGGAGACAACCACCACCGGCTTCTGGGAGAACAAGCCAGTTCCTCTCCCCCTTGCTGGAAATACCCTGCTCTCCGCGCCCAACCACGGCGGGAGGAAGAGTACCCTAAACAGGCGAGTGCGGATTCGCCCTGGCCGTCCCCAGGGAGGTCAGCGAGGAAGGTGACGCTCCCGCCAACCCGCAACCCGCAGCCCAGACGGGTGGAAGCCAGACAGGTCCTCTCCGCCTGGCCGGCACCGCCAGCCCCTGCCACGCTGCCGAGCACAGCGCTGAGTCGTCCCGGGTAATGTGGTGGCCATGCCAGCTGCCAGCCTGGACTGCAGCTCTCCCACCAGCGGATTTAGATGAGAACAGGCTGAGGATCGGCAGGGAACAAGGCCACAGCATCCCACCTCCTGACCCACTTCCACACCACCGGGAACCGGCCGTCCCCAGCCACCATCTCAGCGGAAGGGGCTGGGTGAGCCCAGCAAAGGCCACGTGCTCCCGGGAGCTGGCAGTTATTTTAGAGCACTCGCAGCATTTCTCCTCTTCTGATGTCCCGTTCCCATAGAAACGAGGCCTGGAAATGGCAGACGTTCCTTTTTTTTTTTTTTTTTTAAGTAAAATTGGCATTTCTCCGCACCGACTTGCAGAGGCATCACGTTATCCCTAAAAAGATGAGCTGCAGACCCTGCTGGGCACCTCCATCTCCACGGCCACACCGGGGACTGTGTGGTGATGGCATCGCATACCTGGCGAGGGCTGTCAGTACCCGGGTGCTTCGCACGCTGCCGCTGGAGTGGGAAACGCCTCTCCGCTCCCCGCCGCGCCCGCGCTGGAAATTAAAAAAACGATGAGAACCGGGGGTAGGGGGAAGGATTTTTTTTTTTGGCCAGCGTTTTCAGGAAGAGCGAGTGATTTCCGATGCCTGCGTGTCCGGGAAGTCCCGTATCCCGCAGCCAGGTCTCGCTAAAAGCAACCGGGGCCACGGCTGTCTGGAGGCACGCACCCCTCGCCGCTGCTTTTTCTTCCCCTTTTCGCTGTTTGCAGAGATGCCAAGAGTCACAACACAGCCAGACCATAAAAAAAAAACCAACAAAACCTCACCTACCGCAGCGTCAGAGCTTGTGCAAACAGAGCAATAAAACTTTCATGGAGGCTGCAAGCCCGGCGGCGCGCGAGGGGCTGCAGACCCCACGCAAGTGCTGAGCACGCAGGAACCAGCGGCCCCACAGGACCAGCACTCCACTGCCCCGTTTCTTCCCCCCAAACTGGAACTTTGGGCCTCGAAACGTGGAAGTAAACACAAAGCGCGCCGGCGCTGGGGCCTGCTTGAACTGGGGGATCGGTTTTGTGCCTGGCCACCGGCCCCGGAGCGAGGCAAGGAGAGGGTCGGTGGCCCCGGGGAGCCTGGCGGGCTCTGGGGTGACTGAATCGTGCCCACAAGAAGCCCCC
>NW_009648642.1:41321-51376 GCF_000708025.1 Charadrius vociferus
GAAGGGGTTGGAGGAGTGAACCCGGCTGCCGATGCCGGGAACGCCGAAGAGGTGGGGAAAAGTTTGCCATGGGCATGTTACGGGAGAGGGAGGAGGAAGAGGAGGGTGGGGAGAGGCGGTGGGGATTAAGGGAGAGCCACGGCTCCATGCAGCTCATGAACAAAGGGCGTGGGGTCCCCATGAAGTGTCTGCAGATATTTTGGGGTGCCACGGTGACCCTCACTTTTCTCCATGCGATAAAGAGAAGCGGCTTTTCCGGGGTCTCCATTCAGATGAACGCTGCAGTCACCCCTCTGAGCGCGACTGCTTTGGAGGAGGGTGTCCTGCCATCTTTTAATCTCGGGGTTTGGTAGCCATCTGCTGGGCCCTGGGTGGCCGCTGTGAAAGGTGAAAATAAACCAAGAACCGGGGCAAGGGTGAAGCTGTCTCATGAGGGAGGGAAGCAGCAATACCAGCTTTAAAAATGGCCATGTGTGAGTGGAGAGGGACACCTCGTGATTGCCATCGAGCTGGAAGGGGACACCCTGCACACCGCCTCGGTGGCTTTGCTCTCGTGGCTAGCAAAAGCCACTGTTTGGCTTCCCGGGGCAACCCACGGGTCTGGCCCCGTAACAGAGCTGCCGCTGGGTTTGTCTCCACCAGCCGTGCTCTCCTCAGAGGGTGCTGCTGCTGTTGCGCTGGACAGGGTGGCCGCAGAAGCAGCGTCCCCACTGTCCAGCCTGTGCTCAGGTCCCTTCTCCCACTGGGCTGTGCTGGGAGATGCCCAGACCCAGCCGGGAGCCGTGTCCTCAGCCTCCCCCGGCTCATTCAGCAGACATCAGCTGAGCAGAAGCTCATCTGCCAGGGACAACTGCACAGCCACCAGCCCACAGCAAAGCTCTCCAGCTCACACTCATCTGCTTAGCGGCATCCGGCAAAGCTCATTATGGGGCTCGGAGGCAGGAATGAGCCGGCCCAGCTCAGCGAGTTGCCATCCCGCAGCAGAGCCGCACGTGCACGCTTTGAAACGTGAAGAACGCAGGTTGGCCGGTCGTGGGGATGGCGTGCGCCTCGCCACCCAGCGCCATCCAGCTGAGGGCTTGTCATCCCTCTGGTCGCTTTTCCACCATCGCTTGTCACCGTGTCGCACAGCATCCTGCTGCGACCCCAGCGGGAATGGTGGGATGCGGGTCTCGCCCTGGGTCTGTGCCCCCATGTTCAGCGCAGCGCGGGGATCCCGGCCCTGTCGCCAGCGGCACCTGCAGCCGGCTGCACGGTCATGGGTGACTATGGTGCTGGGGAGGAACTGGGACAGTCGTTGCCTGGGGTGACACGCCGGAGCCTCATGTCAGGTCGGGAATGAGGCACTCGTCCACACCCCTGCTCCAGCCTGGGTTTGATCCTCCCCAATTACAGCCGCCCCGGCTCTCCCGGTGACCTGCCCTGTTGCCTCATGCGGTTCCTCTCCGCGCCTGCCTTTGAAGGCAGCTGAGCGATTAGATCAAAACAAAAGTCTTGCCAAAGGAAGTGTTTACAGGCTCCTCATGGCTCCTAGAACAGAAGACGGGAGGTGTTGCAACTGTGGTGGCATCACAGTGACTCAGCTCGCACCCGGGACCGTGCAAGTGCTGGAGACATGCTGGCAGATGGAGCAGGGACACAGGAGGAACCCACAGGATGCTGCCAGAAAAGGGCAGGGGGGTACCGGGCAGGGAGGGAGTGCTTCCCTGGGGGATGTCCCTCTGAGACTTCCCATCACTCTCTCATCAACGCCCGACAGGAGGAGGAATCAGCCCCTGTGATGGCAGACCAAACCTGCCAACCCCGCTCTTGTCCCCGAGATCATGGGCTCAAGCTGTTCTCCACCACCTTTGCCATCATGGCTGTTGTCACCCCCCATCCCCCTGGGGGTTATTCCCAGGGGGCAGCCGCTGGGGCCACCCCATGGCCAGCAGTGGGGACTCCCATCACACCCTTTCAGACCGTCCGCCTGGTTCAGAAACCCCATCCCCGCCCGCCCCATCCCGGGTTTTGGGGTTAGACCTGTTTGAGAGGTGCTGGCCGGTACCAGGAAACCATCTTTATCTGCCCATTGAGGCAATGCACCCCTTCAGCACCTGAACAACAGCCGAAACGCAGGATGGGTTGGCAGAGGCGCCGTGGGGTGGACATGCCGGTGTGTCCCCACCACAGCCATGCCAGCTCAGACACGCAGCCCGGACCCCGCATAGGGTGCGCTGGCGCCTCATCTCCCCTCCTGCAGCCAGCAGGAAAATGCAGATGTTGGGAAGAGGAACATCGCCGAATCATTTCTCCTTCGGTTCCTCTGCTTTCCCCATGGCACAGCGCAGTAGCCGGACAAGGACTTTGGCTGGTGTTCACCACCGCTGCCTTTGTGCCTCTGCGTTGCTCCTTGCCCTCCTTTCCTGCGAGGGCCGGAGGGAGCGTCAGCGGGGCAGACACCCTGTAATGCCCGGCAGCACCTTACTCCAGGGCAGCTGCTGGCTCCGGGACACGCAGCGAGGGCTTCCCTGGACACCACATCCTGCGAGCCACCGGGTCAGGGACCAACACCACCGACTTCTGCTGAGAGCGTTTCCCATCTTTGTCCTAGTTTCTTCCCACTCCTTAACTCTGCCGCTGTGCTGGATGGTGCAATCCTGGGACTGGCAATTTTTTACCCTTGAGTGCCACCGCCCAGGAGGGAAACACTGGGATGACGGTTCCCGTGAAAGCGGGAGAGCGGATCCAGCACCTTCTGCTCCCCCGGACTCGGCAGAAGACCTGCTCCTGCCTATCTCCCAGTGCCGGGAGCACGCATGGCCACACAACCTCTCACCCCACTCCAGGGTCTTACCAGCAGCGCAACGTCAAGGGTTTGTAGAAGGCTGTAGAAGGGGAGTGTGTGTGTGCACACACGCAAACGCTGGAATCCTCGCTGGCTGTGGATAAAAGGATGTGCTCCGCACAGCCAGGCGTGCTGGGAACAACCATTTTTCTTGGGAACACTGCGTGCATAAAAGGAGAAGGGGTGGGGGGGTCCCATCTGGTCTTATTCTGGGGAAAGCTGTGTGCTTGCCGCTTCCCAAGCAAGACTCCGAGAGCGGCTGGAGCTCGTCCTCCCTGGTGCCTGCAGCACCGGTGTGGTGGTGAAGAGGTTCCACTTCTCAGCCTGCCTGCGAGACTGCTGTGGGGGCTTGGGGAGGAGAGGCTGTTCCCCCACATCCCGGGGGGAATGAAGTGACCTCACTGCCTTGCCCGGGTGCAGGTGCTTCTTTGAGTGAAGACCAGATAGATCTCTTGGGCTCCTTTCTGCCAGGGGTGGCTTCCCTCTTCCCTTGCCCCCCAAGGCATGCCAGCTCGCAGCCCCCCAGCCTTGGCTGCCAGGTTGGGGTCTCCCAGTGCATCCCTCGGGAGATGCTCTGGAAGCACTGGGGAGACGTGCAGGGAAGATGGATGGACTCCCCTTGCAGTGCTCAGTCGCAGAAAGATTTCCCTGGGCTGGAAAGGTTGGCACGGGAGGGAGCTTTCCAGGATCCCCTGCTGCTCTTCCCAATCCCTGCCCTCCTCGATGTGGGATTTCCCTGGCAGGACTCTGCAAGGAGCTGGTGCGGTCTCTGGCTGCACCAACCTCCTGCAAAATGTCCCCGGGGTGTCCCTGCTCTGTCCCCGTGGCCCCACTGGGGGTTACAGAGCTCAGTGCCCTTGATAGACCCCGGTGCACAACCAGCGTGGGGGAGACGTGGCTGGAAACATCTGCTACCGCTGCTCCTCCCTGCCTGAGCATCCCACTGCCGTCGGAGAGGTGGTGAAGGGAGCTGGGGCGGCAGCACAGCCCAGGACACGCGTGGGCAGGCTCTGCCTGCACTGCCCAGCTGCTGCCCAAGGGCAAGCCCGTTGTCCCTTCGCCCCAGAGAGACAGCCGGTGTCCCCAGGGCCACCTCCCACAGGTGTGCAGGCAGCCCTCCTGTGCCGACAGCCAGCACTGCATACAGCTGCTGCGTTGGAACGGGCAGTTCAGAGCCGAAAGGCTCCCGAGGCCTCTCCCGGGACCGTAGCACTACTGCGCAAGCAGCATCGCTTCACTTCAGGATGAGAGGGGTGCATAAATGCAAAGGAATAGCTTCATTTCATTAAGAGCAATTGAAGAACTGGCAGCTTTGGGCGCTCTGTCAAGCTCGCAGATCTCTGCCAGCACGTAAATCCGATAAGTCACACGCTCAGGCTGCTGGCAGCCGTGCTGGGAAGCCAGGGGTGAGATAAGGGAGACAACGGAGCAGACACCACGGAGATACGTCAAGGGAGGAGAGAGGGATCTTTCTGTCGCCACCCCAGCTGCCTGCACAGCAGCACAGACCATCCTCAGTACACAAAGGCAAGAGGGAGACGGGTCTTGTCCTAAAAGTTTAGGCATTCCCCTTTTCCAAGAGCAAGAGAGAGTTAAAAATGCACATACCGCACTGCTTTAGAGGAAGGTGGATCCAGGGCAGGTGGTGCTGCTGGCCCTGCGAGGGTGGGCAGGTTGCTGGATATGTAGGCTGGGTTTCAGCTTAGAAAAAATCTAGAGAAACTTTTGGGGTAGAGGGACCATCTCCAGCAAAGATGAACTCTGGGTTAGATTAAAACACAGGAGGGGTGCTAGCCCTTAAAATGAAAACCGTTATAGGAAGAGTTTTAAACGGAGGACAGTGGGTGTGACGAGTGGGCAGCGGGGTGGGAAATCATCCAGAGGTGAATTCGTAACTCTGTCCCCGAGTCCCCAACTGAGAAAAGTCAGAAAAAAAGGGACATTAAAAAAGCAGGCTGCCAGGACAAGGTAAAATGCTCTGCAACGGCTGTGGTCCCGGCAGGGAGAGGAGAGCAGCCGGGGTTAGGTGAGGATAAGGCATTGTGAAACCCCAGGGGTGCAGGGACGGGGACAGCCCAGGGACCAGAGGCAAGGAGAAGGTGGTGGAGGGCTGGTGTGGGAGCAGGGCAAGGGGAGGCATCCCCTCAAGCGAGTTAAATGGGTTACGCACATCAGGAATCCGCATGAATCTGCACGGAGTGGACCATGAAACATGGAGGATGAGCAGAGGATGGGGACAATACCCCCAAATGCTAAGGGAGGCTACGAGGCCATGACAGCAAGAAACCCCTGCCTGGGGAGACGCAAAGCAGCGAAGTGTCACAGCAAAGCCATCCAAAATGTCTGCATCTGGAGCCCCCAGTTAGAGAATCACAAGAAGAGGCATCCCCTGAGCCGTGAACTGGTATAGTCTGGGTGAAAAACCCCTGCAGGCTTACCTATCCTTGCCAGAAGGAGTGACGTAAAATAAAGAAATGGGTTGGAAGAAGTGAAAATCAAATACAGAGGAAAATACTTGCAAACAATAGGGCGGTACCATCTAGCCAGTGAGGATGCGTGGCTCCTAGCAAAAGGGATCCTAACACAATACCACGGTGAACCTGCAGGAAGATGGTTTAACAGCAAAGCAAGCTAGCCAAAGTACAAGTATTTTACTATTAGTAAAACTAAAAACAATAAAATGAAATATAACAAAAAATTCTTCCAAAACTGGCATTTTCTGTTTTCAAACCAGGAAAACAGCAAGATGCGAAAACCCCATCAGGTTAAAAACCACGTTCACACAGATGAAAATATATTTTGAGCATAATTTGCTTACCACGTAAAAATTAACAAGCCCATCAGAAGCTGGAAGTCTGCTGGAAACCCACTGCGGCTGGTGGGGGGACTGGGCTGGCGCGGGCTCGGGGCAGAGCCCGGACCCACAGCGGAACAGAGGCAGCAGGTCCCCGACCTCCCCGGCACCGGAGAGGGAGGTGGCAAACACCAGGCTAAATTTTAGGAAGGGTTCCACAGGGATCCAGGAAACTCTGGGATCTTAATCCTGGCTTTGGTACCAGGCAAATTTGCTGAAAGATGGAAGAAAAAAACGGCATTAGAAAACGCGTGAATAAGCACGCAATGCTGAGGCAATGTCCGGTGTGGGTTTGAGGAGGGAAGACTTGGCGAGAATTACATGTAATTAATGTAAATAATGATGAAGCAGTTGATATATAAACAATGATTTTTGCAAATCTTTGACAAAAATCTCTCTACAAAAGCTCTTCAGGACATGGCTTAGTGGTGGGTTTGGCAGTGTTAGGTTGATGGTTGGACTCAAAGGTCTTAAAGATCCCTTCCAACCTACATGATTCTATGATTCTATGAAGGTGGATAAATGGTGAGGTTTTGCTTGTAAACTGCTTAAAAGTTAGGGGACAAGGGTAGGAATAAACGGGCAGGATCTGTGCCAGACCTGCGCTAGTCAATACAGGCCTAAAAGAGAGCAGATCTCGCTGACGCTACATAGTGCCTCAACGGTCAAATCTCAAGCTGACTGTGAAAAGCTGGGAAGGGATTGATTGCACGATGTCAAGCCGCTGAGCGGACAGACATCAAATACAATTCAATATAATTAAATTCAAGGCAATGTAAACGTAACCCTGTGTGTACGTGGCGCTGGGCTCTAAAGGGAGCTCTATCCTTCAGGAAAGAGCTGCTGAGTCCCTGCGGGTGCTTTGCCTGCCCGCGCTGCGTGAGTAACCACAGGACAAAGGCGTTAGGAAGGCATCGCTCGCTGGGGTGTGCGAGCAGGGCCAGGGCAGCTCGCAGAGGGCAGGGCAGGGAGGCAGAGAAGCAGCTGAGCAGGGAGATGGAGCGGCTCCCACGGGGAAGAGACATGGTGCACGCTGCAGCCTGGCAGGGCCACAGGGAAGGGACCTGGTGAGGGGTCCCTTCCCTGAGAGGAGGAAAAAAGGCAGGAATGTTTTCATTTCCTAGAGCAGAGCTTCGAGGAACACCACAGGGCTGGACCTGGTTTAAAACTACGGGAAGCGCTTTCCCAGCCATGCATCACCGTGTTGTGGCAGACCGCTGCTGCTGCGGAGATCACGCGTGCAAACAGATTCCAAAGGGAACAGGAGAGTGTGCAGAGGGTTGGTTTGCTGGGGCCGGGGCAAGTCCAGGATGCTCCCAGACCTCTCCTGGGTGAAGAGCACAAGGACAAGATCCCTGTTTCTTCCTCCGACTGAACCTTTGAATGGCCCTGGGTCTCCCAATCCAGTCCTACCCCGCTGCGGCTGTGCTGGGCACACCAGCCTGGTGGCCCATCCCCAGCGTCCAGAGCCTGGTACCTGCCCCAGTGCCAGCCCCAGGCGCTCCCCAGCTCCTCACACAATCCCCTACAGCATAACTGCAGGCAGCCAGCTCGCCCGGCCGATGCAAATTATCCATTATGAAGGGGAGAAAATTGCTATCTATTTCCCCTTTCATCCAATTATCATAGCTTTCTTTTTCCTTATTGCTAATTATTACTTTCAATATGCCACTGAAATATAGGGGGGGTGTTCTCCTTTCTGGTGCTAGCTTGGTGGCTCTTGGAAACAAATCTTAAAGAATTGTCTTTTTCCACAATTTTCTGTCTGTGTTTTCCCATCGCTGTTTTTTCTCAGAGTTTTTCTTGTCTTTATGAGGTCTGACTTTTCAAAGCGCCATGCATTTTTGTTTACTGAATGGATTATTCTCTACCCAAATTGAACGTAATCAGTTCACGATCATTGTTCCCTAGGCAACCACCAGCGAAATTATACACCTATGATCATGAATTAAACTGTTTTAAAAAGTTTTTTTTAAAAAAAAAAAAACAAACGGCAACTCCAGGGCTTAATAAAACATTGCTGAAACAAGGCACTCACAGCAGTGCCATCAGTCATTGGGGAGGGCTTTAGCACAATGATCCTTGGTCTCGATTCAAGGACTATGGGAAGACAAAATACCACACACCAGCCCGCAAAGGTAAATTCAAAGCAATTTGATGAAGAAGGACTGCTGCTTTTCTGTCAAAATCCTGAGGGGATGCTCTGGTTAACAAAGGAATTACTGTCTGCAGCTCTACGGGTCGCAGGAATAATGGGAAAAGAAAGGTTGCGCAGTGGGGGTGAGAGTGAAGGTAAGCCTATTCAGCGCACCCCTGCTGCGCCTACGGTGCCGGTGGACAATGAAAAAGAGTCACCGTAGAGTGCAGTGTCCTGATGAATGCGGTGGGTGTTGTCCCAAAACCGGGGGTGTTTTCCCAGCATGCAGGATGCCAATATACACACACAGAGCAGAGGTATTTATTATGGCATGTTTGTGCAGATATGGGTGCTGGGTGGTATTCCACAAAGCCAGCACACTGTCTGCCAAACTCTCCATATGTTTGTATGCTTCAAAATACAAAAGTACATGCCTTTACTGACAACCATTGGTTAGTACTTTACCCTAACAACTCCTATTGGTTAGTATAATCTCTTGCCTTCATTTAAAGCTCCAGTGCCTTTTAATTGATGTGCGCACGCTCCAATACAGCGTGTTTGTCGGGGTTAGTCTCCACGGTCTCTAATTGCACCAGTGGTTGTGATCTCCCCTTGCCACCGTTACCTTTCCCCCAGTTACAACTGACTTCCCTCAGTTAACACAGAACTTTTGCTGACTTTATGCTTCTTCAGCAATTATCCATGTTTCCATGTTCCCTTTTTATCCATCTATAGTTCCTCGTCAAGGGCATAGTCATTAGCAAGGCAAGCATGGCAGCGCTTATGCAAAATATCCCATTTCAAAAAACCTGTGTAACTTTTATGGCTCTTTTGGTTTTGCTCCGTGGAAGATTTCAATGGATTATTCTCTGCCCAAATTGAACATAATCAGGTCACGATCATTGTTCCCTAGGCAACCACCAGCAAAATTATACACCTATGATCATGAATTAACACTGTTTTTAAAAGTTGTTTTTTTTTTAAAAAAAAAAAAAAATGGTAACTGCAAGGCTTAATAAAACATTGCTGAAACAAGGCACTTGCAGCAGTGCCATCTGTCACTGGGGAGGGCTTTAGAGCACAATGATCCTTGGTCTCGATTCAAGGACTATGGGAAGACAAAATACCACACACCAGCCTGTAAAGGTAAATTCAAAGCAATTTGATGAAGAAGGACTGCTGCTTTTCTGTCAAAATTCTGAGGGGATGCTTTCGTTAACAAAGGAATTGCCGTCTGCAGCTCTACGGGTCACAGGAGTAATGGGAACTGAGAAGAAGGTTGCACAGTGGGGGTAAGAGTGAAGGCAAGCCTATTCAGTGCACCCCTGCTGCCGCCTACGGTGCTGGAGGTCAATGATTCCAGAGTGCAGTGTCCTGATGAATACGGTGAGGAGGAACGTCAGAACCCAGCCAACCTTCCCTGTGGCTCTTGAGAGTGTCCACATTTTGAAGAAATACCCCAGCAACAGGCTGCAGAAACCAATCTGAACACGAGCCGTGCCTCCCAGTGTCACTGGGCAGTTTGGCTTTGCTGGGACTTTTCTGTGTGCTGAGTGAACATCAGGAACATGTTCTGGTGTTCAGAGGGATTGGGAAGGAGCGACCAGGATGAGGGCTGTGCAGAACACTTCATCTGGAGAAGCATCTTCCAAGCCACAGAGCTCTGTGGTGGGCTCAGTCACGGGGTTGATACACTGCGTGTTATTTCATTCTACCTTCCACTGCTGCTCTCACCAGCCGTACACCAAGCTCATTCCTTCTCCCCGCTAACCTTTCGTGAGAACAACTCGGCTCTTCATCATCTGCCGCCAGCTGTCCCCTCGGCTCCTGCGCGCACCGTGTGGCCGTGGTGTTCCGATGGCAGGACAGGCTCTAAAAAGCAATGTCGTGACGGGCAAGATGTCCTGCGGCACACGAAACTTCGGGTCCCCGCTGCGCATGCCTCCCCGGCCCCCGGCCCCGGGCCAACCTCCGCCTCCTCCCGCCAGATGGACAAGGCCCAAACCCGCCGACGCCTCTTGTACCGTACGGCATCGGTGCGCGCATACACTGAATATAGAGTTACTCCTCCCGGCCCTATGTGACTGATTAACTCCAGCACTCATTAGCTTGGCAGAACCGTTTTTAAGCAGCTTTGTTGATGTCGGAAGTGACGGCCGCGCAGCCGGAGCCCAGCGGGAAGCAGGCCTGAGGGAGGAGACCCCGTGGCGGCCCCTTCCCCCGGCCCCGGCTCCCGA
>NW_009648642.1:52134-72719 GCF_000708025.1 Charadrius vociferus
CGCTGCCCGTGGTGGGTGGCGGCTGTCGGGATGTTCCCTATACCGCCGGAACCCTCCGGGGCGGTGTGGAGGCGATGACGCTGTGTGGGTGTCCTCCGGGATGGCAGCCACAGTCCGGCATTCCCACTTTGGGCATCCCAACGGGGATGTTGGTGCTGGCGTAAGAACAGTCTCCACTCAAAGAAACACACGCTGTCCAGCACCATACGTCCTCTTTCTGGTTTTTAGGTTCAAAGCCAAAGTGCTGCCGGCACCATACAGGAGTTCCTGTGCTGTAGGCCATGTCCGTATCGACTAAATGTCAATTCTGGGTTCTCAGCCTGGTTTGGAGGCCAAAAGAAAGCGGCTAAATCATCTGGGCTGCTTCTCAGCTGTCTAGTGACTGCTGATATTTTTCTCTCCAGTCTGGTTGTAAAGTTCCAAAGAAAAGGTTCCAATCTTATTCTCCATTGTTAACTTGGAAACACTCTTTGGGAGGAATTTTGTCCATCAGTAATCTTTGCCCCACATTTAAGTTTAGTTTCTTCTGAATTACTTACACTCTTATATAACAAACTCTGGGCATCCACCTATGTCTTTAAAAAGATGTGATGTTAGAAAAAGAGAAAACCAATATTGTTATTATAGTGGAGGATGCTTTTATAGAAACATCCTCTGGGTGACGAGTAACAGATAAACTGTATAGCCCTCAGTCTAAGAGCAGGAGAGGAGGAACTACCCCAAGGCCAAGTAAAGGGTACAAATCTCTGAAGAAGGAAGGGTACATATGCCCAGGGAATGAGTTTGGGGGTGCCTTTGAGATTCTACTAATGATTTGTTCTTTACGTACCACCTTCAAAGCACCCCACTACTGTAGCTATGCCTAGATGCTTCTGTGACTTAAGCAGAACTGCACTTGAAGCATGTCAGGGGTGCTGTGCTTCTGGAGCAAGGTAAGACTGATTTTGTGGTAATCTGGGAAGACGCTTTCGCAGAGGATGCTTTTGCCAAAGCCAAGTGAAAGAAGCAGAGGATAAGTACAAGCCAGCTGTGCAGGCTTTGTTTAGTGATGCAGCTGAGACTGCAAGTACCTCTTTTCTGTGCTCCTGTAACCACATCTGTTCCATCCTTCCACAGCACAGTCAGCATCTGGAACCTGTCCTCAAAAGCAAAGATACTCCCTCAAACTTGTGAGTTTTGATCTGTTTGGGTAAGGAATAGCGTGTAGCGTACTGTGTCCAGGGCCTGACCCATTTAGTCTAAGAGTGTTTGAGGCATTCAGAGAAAGTGGTCACGGTGGCCCCTTCTAGCTTAGGAGATGGATGTAACTTCCTGAAAGTGTCATGCTTGGGTTTCAGTAGCAGATGGCACTCCCACTAAAGGTGTGAAGAAAATAAATATGAGGATTAAAAAAAAACAAATGAAAAGCCTTTATCCCAGAAGGTTGCCTCTTTGGTCTACCAGGCTCGGTAATCTCCAGAAGTGAATTTGGTGGTGTAAGGTGGAGGTTTTGATTCACAAATGTCAGACCTGCTTTTTTTCCTGTTTGGCAAGCGTGCACATACCCTGCTGAAGTCTGGGGAAACTGGAGAGGTTAGAGCTTGGTGGCTGTGCTGAGGTAGTGTGATGAACCAGCACTGAGCGACTCGGTGAGGCCAGAGCACGTCTTTAAATCAAACAGTAATTATAGTTGGGAGTTCTGAGCCAGCTTTCTAGGCACTTGCCAATAACGTGGGTTCTCCAGAAACGTGCTATTTCCAGTAATAGCTGTTCTGCGATGGAAATGCAGTTGATTGATTTTCAGTAACTCAGACCAGAGCAGAAGGACCGTTTTCATGTCTGCTGTGGCTCCCGGGGGTTGCTTGTCTGTGGGAAGACCAGTGATGACTGCCGGTGGGATCTGGTGTGCCCACTCTTGCAGGCACTTGGAAAAATCCCTCTCCCTTTTGTCAGAAATTACATTTGAGAGTATATTATTTGAGAAATAATACAGTTGTTAACAAGAAAAGACAGCTAACCGTCCCAAAGCTAGAACCAGTATGTGGGACACTGTAGTCACTTCTGTACGTAACACTCCCAACTCCTACATTTTGCACCTTTGGCATCTTTTGACGTTTTGCTCGGTAGTCTTCTGACGGCACAGCCCAGCCCTTGCGGTTGCAGGGGGCTGTAGAGTGTGATATGGCACATGAGAGCATTTTTAGCTCCTGGTTTTGCTGGCTCAGACTGGCTCACCAGGCAAGGTGCAGAATAAATATCCTCTGGAACGTGGTGGTTTGTGTTGTCTGGAGCCTGCTGATCCTCCAGCTACCTTGGCCAGTTGTGGGTAGGGCCTTTGGTATCAAACCCACCAGGATATAAAACTGCTGCCTCCTCCCACACATAACAGCATCTGTCCTAAGTTAGCTTGCCGTATGCTCAGTATGTATATACGTGTGTGCAGGCAAACATATATATTGACTGTAAACTATGTGGGTTTCAGGATAACAGCAGTAGTAAAAGGGCATTAACACAGGTTAGATGGATTGTAAAAGATGGATAAAGTAAAACAGTAAAGATGGATTGTAAGATTTCAGCACGTTACCCAGACACTTGAATGTGACACACACAGACTTTCTTACTTGTTTCACTTCCTGACAGCTAGAGTAAAATGTTACAGTTCTTTGCTGGGACTTGCCTGTTTGCAGAAATAACCTCATCTGTGCTGTGGATACGAAGGTTGCCTCTGGCTCCTTTTAAAATAATAGCTTTAGGACTGGAGAGCTTGCTTTAGGTCGCAGGATGGTCTGCATTCTAACCCACAGGCAGTTCTATGTGGCAGTGCTTGAGATGTTCAACATGGGGCAGCTGCTCCCACATAACTCTGAGCATCAGCACAGAACAAGGTGGTTAGGCGCAGCATTAAATAGTGACGCAAAAGACTTGAGCTCTCTTTTCAGCTCTGTTGCTGGTCTGATATTTGATTTTTTTGGGGTGGGTTGTCGCTGTCTTTAAAATGAGTAGTGAAGGTCTTGTAGCAATCTTGCCCAAGTTTCCCTTTCTAGCAGGGTGTGTGTGCGGCTGAAGTAAAGCTCCTCCCTCCTGTTCCCTTTAGGATGTCAAAGATGGTAAGATCTACAATGAACAGAACTTCTTCCAGCGAGCTGCAAAAGCAGGCACAGGTTGGTGCTTCTTGGAAGGGACTAAGCGGCTTGTTAGGAAAACTGGCATCCCTCTCTCATCAGTTCCGTGAGTCTCTCGGAAGGCCAGGCTAGAATTAATTAATTCACTGCTTGGTTGATGCCAGAGCACTGAGAAGTTTGGCCAAGAGCCTGCACTCCCAGGAGTCTCTGTGTACCTTAGGACACCGCAGTATTGGCGTTTTGAAGCTTTCTTGCTCTATCCATGCTTTGTCTTGACCTCCCTGGTGGCTGTTCAGCCCTGCAGCCTGACCTGCCTTGGCTCCCTCTCTCTTCTGTCTCCCTTCCACGGGCATTTCTGTCAGCTGCTGTCTGGTATTTGCTGCATTGACCCAAAAACCTGAGCAAGAGCAAAGCTGACCAGAGAATGTGGGCAGGAGTTTGAACAGGGGTGACGGAGGAATTCGTGTCAAACCTGCACTTCTGGGAGGACTGTAAAAATGTGCTTCTCTATCTCTCTCTCTCTCCCCCTTTCTTGTTTAACCCAGCCCTATAGCAACCACCTGCCCCAGCATGCTCTGGTATCCCCAGCATCCTTTCCGTCTTATTCTTGCTCTGCAGTGCTTTGTGCATTGATGTGTCCGTACCCCAGCACACTAGGCTGACTTTTCTGGGTCAGAATCGGTATGAGAGGCTTCCAGCTGTGAGCTGCCCAGGGCAGAGCAGCCTTCAGAGACGGGGCATCCCTGACTGAGCTTAGCAGCAGCTGCTGCACTCTGTCCTCTTCTCTCCCCTTCTAGTGGAGAAGTGGAAGAAGTTGCACTCTGTGCCGTTGCTGGGAATCCCCAATTGCGTTGGCTTTGGACTGCATGCAGATAGCTACAGGTGAGGTGACACTGCGAAGAGCACAGCTGAGCTCTTTGGTCCACAACTGCCATCTTCTTTCTGCTTTCCCTCTTCTCGCCTTGCTGTCTCTCATTCCTTTTCTCACTGTCCCCTGGGCTCCCAACCTTATGCACTGCTTCTATCCCATTAATTAACAACTGGTTTGCCTCTCATTATTGCTTTCTTCAGTCCTTGTGTTGCTGGTGAAGTCATTGCTTTTGCTGCTTCTGCCTCTCAGGCCAGGGGACACCTTAGTCCTGCCTTTTAAGCTTAACACAAAGGGCAGACTCAGACTATCTATCTGCAACACAAGATCAGCATATCTCTCCTTTTCAAGGAGTTTTCTGTTACTAAAAGTTGAAGAAACGTTTGCCCAGGTCAATTTGGAGTTGAAGCGGGGGGTCTAATGCAGGTGAATCGCTTCAGCAATGTCTGTTGCAGGGTTTCCAAATCAAGTAGGTACTGCTGTGTGCTAAGCCCTTGTCTCTTGCAGGTTTTTGGTATTCTCTGACTTAGGGCGAACTCTTCAGTCCGTCCTGAATGATGGCTTACACCTACTGAAGGAGAAGGCAGCTTTTCAGATTGTAGTCCGGCTGGTATGTAGAGAAAAAATACTTTCTTATAGGCATTTTCAGAAAAGACCTCTTAAGATCTTTTAAAGGTGTTTTAAAGCTGAGCCAGGGGGTTGGGCGGGGATCTTTAAGTAGCATCTCTCCAGCCTGTTGTAAACTTGAGTAGCATCTTTTCAGCGATATGTTGCTTTGAAGGAATTTGGGGTAAGGAGGAGAGAAACCTGACACTTGAACGTTAGAAGCTGTGAGACATGGTGCTTTTTGTGCTCCTCCACACAGCTGTGGGGAGCTGGGGAGGGTCCAGCTCGGTGATAGCCAGGGTGCTGAAGGAGCCTGCCTGGTTCTGATATGCTCGCCTCTTCTTTTTTTTAACTCCTAGCTAGACTGCCTGGAGTACATTCATGAAAACGAGTATGTGCACGGGGACATCACAGCTGAGAACATCTATTTGAACCCAGCAGACCTCACACAGGTAGGGAGCAGGAGCAGCGCTGCGAGGAAAGGGCAGTGAAGGTGGGCTTGTGAAATGGAATAGAGCAACACCGGGGTTCCTGCTGCTGGGCTGGGGAGCAGCGCAGTCTGTGGTACGGGATCGCAGGCTACTCTGTACACAGGATTCCCACCATGCACACGCTCAGATGTGTGCTTCTTGATGCCTTCTAGGTGACCCTAGCAGGCTATTGCTTTGCGTTCCGTTACTGCCCCGGAGGGAAGCACGTGGCTCAGCGTGAAGGCAGCAGGACCCCTCACGAAGGCACGATAGAGTTTATCAGTCTGGACAGCCACAAGGGAGCAGGTGAGTGTTTCTGACACAAGCCAGCAAAGCTCAGTTAGGGCTGTTACTGTGGCGGTGCTCTCTGGAGCTAGGGCTCCCTGCTGGCATTTCTGCTGCTTTCCAGGCATGTACCTGGAAGCAAGTTCCTATTTGGGCTCTTTCCTTTTCCCTCTCCCTGAGCTGCTGTGTTGGGACTTGCCAGGTCACTCAGCGACTGCGGCAAGAGGTGCAGGGATGTTCCTGTTCCCTCTGGAGCCTTGGCTACTGCGGGCATGCGAGGAATAGAAAAGAGGGCTGCTTTGTGCTGGCTTAGCAGGGATCTCTTTCAAGCCAGACTGGATCCCTGCCCAAAACAGATTTGCAGCAGGCTCTGCTCTGACCTTGAAGCAATGAGAGCTGGAAAGGCATTAAATTAGCCAGTTCCTTTCCTGGCTGGGATGTAATTCTTCTCTCCCAGTGTTCAGACTGAGCAAATCTTCCTCCAGAGGCTGGGAGATCATTCCTCAGCTGTATGAGTTAACAGGCTCCCAGAAATATGGATATCCAAGAGCCCATCTTAACGAAGCTCTTGCATTTCTGTACTTCTGCTCTTTAGACTTGTACCCCTTTGTGAGGCTGCCTGTTTTACAGAAGGGGCACCTCAGATAGAGACTTCCAAGGTTGTGCAGTGAGTGCTGGAGTCCTTACTTGCCTTTGGAGGAGAGGCACTAGCCTGGGCCCCTTCTGAGATGGCTCTCAAACTCTTTCTCTCTTCCTTCCCATCAGGACCATCTCGCCGGAGTGACTTGGAATCTCTGGGCTACTGCCTTCTGAAATGGCTCTGTGGCTTCTTGCCTTGGTCTGATGAGCTGGACAAAGTAGAAACTGTGGTGGAGAAGAAAGAAAAGTAGGAGAAATCATCTGCTCTTTTGGGAAATGCTCAGCAGAAAGCAGTGAGGGAGGCTTTGTGACTGAAGAGAAGTCACTTGGTCATAGTACAGTATTGGGATGTGGGTAAATCCCACGGTAAAGGCTGAGCCTGGCCAAAGGGTGTTTGACAAACCCCGATTTCTGCTCCATTCAGAATGTGGCCATCTGAATTCAGTCTTCTGTTTTGGTTTGGGTTTTTTGTCCCTGTTGCCAAAGACAGGCTGTTCAGGTGCCTGCTCCATTGCTTCTCACCTAACAGCACTCTGCACTGGTTATTCCAGGTACAAAGGGGATGTGAAATGCCTTCTCCGACTGTGCTTCAGGCAGAGACCCATTCCAGGTAGGGGCTTGCTCTCTGTGACAGTGGGACTTGGGGAAGGAGGATTGACCGTACCTGAAGCTAGAGCCTTCTCTGTGCTGGGGTGCTAGTCCAGGGTGGCTTCCACTGGTGACAGTGACCAAGCTGCGTGTGGACTGGTTGACAGGCTCCTCCTGTGAACAAACCCCTTGTTTTCTTTACAGCAAAACAAGGAGGGCTGTTACCCGTTTTCTGTGTTTATGAGCCTTGCTGAAGAGGCAGGTGTTCTGGTGCCTTTAAAAATGCAGTATTTGGGGCAAGAGGTTATTTCCCCATCTTGTCTTTGAGCTTCATAGTAGTCTTTGGTTTTGTGTCCCTCTCTCTGCAGCTGGCCGAGGCAGGTGGGTGAACTGTCCACAGGGAGAGCAGTCTGAGGCCATTTGGCAGCTTCGTAAGGACAACTGGGGCTGCTGTGCTGCTCCATGCAGTCATGTTCCTTGCTTTGCAGATGCCCTACAGAGCTACCTGCAGCAAGTAGCGGCACTAGAGTATGAGGAGAAGCCTTACTATGAGGGCCTGCGGCAGCTCTTCAAGAAGCCACTGGAAAAGATGAAAGCTTCAGCTTATGACCCTGTGGACATCAAAATGGTGCCCTAAGTAAGTGCCTGTCCCCCCCTGTACTGCTGAGAGCACCACAGCGCTGCTGACCTGCTCACGGGGTGCTGCAGGCACTGAGCAGGCAGGTCTGACATCTCTCCCGGTGAGACCTAGGGGCTGCTCCTGGTGTGTGGAGGGACCACTGGCCCTTCAGCATTCCCTACTAAGCAACGGGTCCACACAAAGCCAGGCTTAGCTGTGTTACTGCATGTTTCCTCCTTTTTTTCTGGAACTGCTTGTCCTTGGAGGAATACAACAAGGGTTAATAAAGCAAAGGCTGAACAGGGTGTGGAGGTGCTAACAAAATGCAGACTGGTGCAAACTGGTCCTTTTATAATTTATTTTTTTTTAAGAAGAGTTGAGGCTCTGGGCTCTATCTTTTACTTTTCCTTTTTAGAAAGCAACTTGTAGTTCTGGTTTTATTGCTTCAGGCCTGTGGCTAAGCACAGGTACTCTGTTTTATCCATGAGGCACCTCCAAGATTGAGGCTTGATAGAGACAGATTGGGTTTTAGTCCAGGGCTGCATCAGCCAAGGCCACTGGATTCAGCAGCAAGCCCCAGGAACATGGAGCTAGCTACTCCTCCCAGGAAGGAATCAAACTGATTAACGTTCCTATTTTGTGTCTTATCTTTCAGATCAAGAAAACTTGCACAGGAAAAAAAAAAAAAGCTCAAAGCTTTCTGCAGCGTGAGGCCTTTCCCACAGATATTTAACCTTTACCTGTTTTAGAACTGAGAGATTTTTTTAAAGTGTTTTCTTCCAATTTTAATGTGACCTAATGCTGAATTTTGAACCACTGCTGTAACAAGTTAATGTGAAGACACTCCTGGATGGCAAGGCATTATAAGCAGTAGCTAGAGAACTGCAATGTAGCCACTGGGAGAAGGGTGAAGCCTGGCACAGGAACAATAAATCAGGGACTTGTTTGTTTGGGTTGTTTGGGTTTTTTTTAGCTACAGTGGCAGTACATAGTTTTGTAATAAACTTTGTAGATGAGTACCCAAGGCTGCTGTTAGTTGGTTATTTGGCACGTTCGAGGCCTTTCTGGGGCTGCTGTAGAGTTGTGATGGGGGGTGAGCCCCATTCCATTGTTGTGCAGGGTGTTCTCCCAGCTGGTCCTGGAATTCATGTAAAGAGCCTACAGGCAGTGCTTAATTGTAAGAATTTGGCTCAGAGCTAAACTCTGACTTCCATCCCCAAACATTCCACCAGTTCTCCAAGGCCCAGGTCAATGAAACAGGTGAGTGGGGTACCAGCCATTGAAGTAAGACAGGGAGCCATCTATATTAAAAAAAGTTTTATAAAAAAGTCACTACACTGTGTGTATCTGAACTGTTGCCGTCTGCCACAGTAAATTCTAAACAAAGTCACGGAGTCCAGTTCCAGTGTTAAATTCAGCGACATCTCCTGGAAGTCTTGTACCTTGGTATTGCAACGCTCACTACCTGTTTGTAAAGAGAAGGCAGTTTTCCTACCGTTCACAGGCCGAAGGAGCTTTAACCCAGGCTTGCTAGGCTGAGGTCAGCATAGGTGGTTTCTTCAAATCGTTACTGAAGCAGCACAGGTTTCATTTTTGATAAGAAAAAGCATATGCTGCCCTTGTAGATTAGGAGCCAGTAGCAAGGCTTAAATTCAGGCTTTCAGCAAGACAAACTGTCTGCCCTTACTACATTGCTGCCTGATGCTAGTGTTCAAGTGATTTGTGCTTTACTTGAGGACGTGCTAATGGAAACAGCAAGGAAGACTGCGAGACGGGAAATGAAACTGGAGGTGGCAGCTGAACCACGCCGTTCCAGCAGAGACCAACAGTTCACAGAGATCACGATACTGTAGTACTGGGCAGTGAAGCATTAAGGCACAGAAGGACAATTTTTCAGGCAAGGGAAACAGATGGCAATTAGAGGCCGAGGCAAATGGGGTTTAAGGCCATCTGAGAGGTAGGTAAAAAAGAAGCTCAGACCTGCAGTGAGCCTTCATTTACCTCTTGATTGTATCATTAAAAACCTTGTATCAGTGCAGCAAATGGTATATACATAGAAGAGAGAAGCACCAGCTGAGTGAGACAGTACCTGGCCAGAAAGAAAAGGCAGCACAACCTTAAAAAGGTCTTTCAAGTGGAAGAATTCAAGCATAGTGTTACATCCAGTAACTTGATAACCAAAGTCAATTCCTTTCTTTTATCGCACCAGGCCTCACAGCGAAGCAAGGGACAGGACAAGTTCCTTTCTGTCACCAAGAAGTAACTGGTGAGGTATGACAAAAATGAGCTATAAAAAGTTTCCTAGTGGAGAAGAATCTTAATTTGCAGAGGATTAGACAATAGGGAATACGTTAAAAAGGCAGCTATCAAGGAAGGAAATGGCCCAGAAGTGAGCTAGAGAATTACAAGATAGGCATAGGCAAAGTTGAGAGGAAGGGCTCTTTTTGGAGGTATTGACAATTACTCACTATCATCCCTGTATGACTACAACAGAAATACTGTTTGCAGGAACCCTAGAAAAGTAAAGAGCAAGAAGAAATCAGAGGCTTAAGAAGCCCAAGTTCACCCTTTCTTCGCTGTGTTCTGCCACGTTTTTTCGTTTGACTTGCCTTCTGTCACACTTGCCCTCCCTAGGCCTAGCACAGACCGACTGTAAACATGATTCCAAGTACTGAGGCAGGCATGGCACCTTCTTTGGGGCACTGCCGAGAGACAGCGCTGAGGTAGGTTTGAGAGGTACTCCAAGGCTGCCTTCTACAGAAGATGTAGGACTGGCGCTGTTGACGGAAGAGTAGCCCGAGCTCCCTTCCAGGTTGGGATTTCTTGGGGTGAGATACGCTGAAAGGCTGTGAGTGTCATCTGGCAGCTCGGCCTCCCTCGGTGGTGCCGCGTGTGCAGCCCGCTCCACAGTTAGGTTGTCTTCATCACTGGAGTCCTGACAGCAGTGCTCTGTGGGATCCATATAGACCACTGTCACGTCCAAGATCCCACTGGGACTTGTCACTGTGGGATAAAAGAAAAAGGTTAGTTTTGATTTGGGTTTTTTGGAAAAAAACCCCAAGCAAAAGCATAAACCTTATGTCTTCTTACACATGGAAGGGAGGGTAGAGCACTAAGTTCACCCTCATTTAAAACAGTAACTTTTTCCCCCTCTGACTGTTTGGATAGGTACTAAGAGCTGTTTAAAAAATGAACAGCCAGTCCCAGAGTCAGCAAAACAAACGTATAATACAGCATTTTTAACACAGGGGGGCCATTCTTCACATTTGGTCCACTATCAGTGGTATCCGAAAAGAGTCTCTCTGAAACACTAAGCAGCTACACAACCCTTCATCATGTTCTGAAGCAGTATAGAGAAAGAGAACAGATATATACCTCTAAAACAGTTTAACAATTATAACCACTGGGGAAGGGGGAGAGTTTTTCCAACTGGTCTTCAGGCTTCTTTTGCCTGAGAAACAGTTTTAAGCAAAGATGAAAAGACAGTTTTAGTTCTCTCATCTGCTTTTTATAAGGAGAATAAAACCCTCACCATCTCCATCTCTCTCGCCTTCGCTTTCCTGATCACCTTCATAACCAGAGCAGGAATCTAAACTCCAGTCTAGGAAGTTATCTAGAAGACTTTCTTCCTGGGTGGATAACTCTGCTGTGGGTGTAGTCACAAAGCTGCCTCTATCATCCTGAATACTGTCTTCCCTCCTCCTGTAGAAAGAGAATCCAGAAGTCACACATTAAAAGCCAAGTCTGCTATCGCAGCTCTTTAAAGAGGTATGTCAATTAAGAGGATTACAGAAAAATTGATCATATTTAAGAAGTGAACCTCGGGATACCGGAGAGGAGGAAAGGCTCATGCTAATCCTCAGGGGCATTTACAGCTGAGTCATACTAGCCTTTTAGTTCTCTTCCCAGAGGGAGAGCTGAGGAAAGTCTGAATTTCCACCACGTTTGTGTGCAAGGGACTGGGCTCTGGGTCCTCCTGTTTCACACCCAACAACGAACAGAGCTGGCTGTAACTCATCATCTAAAAAAAACCCAAAAACCAGTAAAAATTAGACCATGCGTGCCCCTCTGCCAGGAGACTTTCTCTTCATTTTCTAGGAGAAACCTATCCCAGTGAGTTCTTCCCACAGGTACTCAACCAGAGCAATTATCATCCCCACAGATCAAGTTTAAAGCCACCACTTTGTTTAGATACCCTCTCTCCAAAAGTCAAAAGTTAGAACCCACTTCCCATTACTTGAAGTTTACTGCAGCCTGCCGCATGGTGGCTTTGCTCTGGGTGTCAGACATCAGCAAACGAAGAGAGCTCACCCACCTTTTCTTTGCCTATTTCTTCATAACGCTCATCTTCAAATCGTTGTTTCACTGCAGTTAAGGACACCTGCCTATAATCCTTTGGGACATCGTCATGGAAACTGGAAAGAAAGATTAAAGCCCCCAATCTTAGAATGAATTGTATGAAACAACATTAATAAAACCTGCCAATTTAAGTACTTCCCCTCTGTCCAACTCAGCTCTGTGCTAAGGAAGTTGGTGTTCCATCAGCTAAGCAGCCAGCCAGGACACTAGGTTTTTAAGAATATGAGCATCTAACTTCTGTTCCTTGAGGTGAACGAGATATTTGCCTTGTACTCTTTAGAAAACAAGCTACTTTTGGTACTGGAACTTCTTCTGAAGCTCACCAATAAGCCAGTTGCAGTCTTCTGAAAATAGCGCTGTTTGGCAAGATGAAACCTGTTAAGCCTTGATGAACATCCCATTTTCTGTAACCCAGGGCCACTACCAGTTGTGAGAAATAGAACTGCTGTTCCTGAACCGGCCCCTGGACCTCAGCGCTGTGTGGTGGGGGCAGGAAGGCCGTTTCCCAAAGCCACCTCCTGCATTGGGAAGGGCTGACTGTATAGACGCAGCATGTCTGCAACAGCTGGAATCCCAGTACTCATGTACACTGCCAAAGGAGTTCCAAAACTATTACCACTTTTGGTGGAGGCTCAGCACACAGGGCAACAGGTCTTCAAGAGAGAAACCGGTGCACTCAGACAGCTGGCTGGTCCAGGGGTGTGCTGGAGAAGAGAATACATATTACCAATTCACAAAGCTTGGTAGTTCTTAATCAAACAGATATTTTTTAATTGGATAAATCATAGAATAGTTTAGGTTGGAAGGGACCTTTAAAGGTCGCCTAGTCCACACACCCCCCCCGCAATGAGCACGATCTTTACAAGCCTATGCCTGTACATAGTTCATTCAAGTTCACAATTGGCTTCAAGGACAGGTTTACCTGCAAAACTGAATCACAGAATGGTTTGGGCTGGAAGGGACCTTAAAGATCACCCAGTGCCACCCCCTGCCCTGGGCAGGGACACCTCCCCCCAGCCCAGGTTGCTCCAAGCCCCGTCCAACCTGGCCTTGAACACCTCCAGGGATGGGGCAGCCACAGCTTCTCGGGGCAACCTGCACCAGTGCCTTACTGCTCTCAGAGTGAAAAATTTCTTCCTAATATCTAATCTAAATCTACCTTCCTCCAGTTCAAAGCCATTCCCCCTCATCCTATCAAGTTAAGTATACTTAAGTATAGAAATCTGCAGCCTCGTTTAATTACAAAGCTTGCATAGTCTGATGCTAATACTCTTGTTCATCATAGCTATCAAGAGGTAAAGTAGCCTGACCTCAGCTTTTCATTCTGAAGTCTTCCACCTGTCCCACTCTTCTCCCTGCCCCCTCTCCCAGCCAAGTGATTGGGACATCTTCCCTAAAGACAAAGTAACACCAAAAAAAAAACCCCAAAGGCTCCCTAAAAAGACAAGGCAGACTGACATACCATGCTGCAGCTCCGCTGAAGGTAAGGTTCCTTACCTTGCCTGTGTAGTATCTTAGCCAGCAGCAGTGCCGCAGCGGCCAGCTGAGCGGGGGAATACACGCAAAGGCTTGTGTTTAAGAGGGACAGTTCACAAATAAAGCTGTAAAGGTGAAGAGTTCTTCTCTCCAGCGAGACCACATTCAACAATACTTCTTTGTAGTCCACAATGGTAGGTATCTAGCGCATAAAGGAGAACAGAGGTTTATTTTAGCAATTAATTATGGCAATAAAAGTCGAGCACCAAGTATTTAGAACAGTTGTTTCTGGGAGATGCTGTCTTCTTTACGTTAGGGTGGGGTTTTTGTGTTTGTTTTACTACACTGACATTGAAACATTCTCCAGGGAAAGAACAAATTGATTCTTAAAACTTAAGTTTTAATCTCTACAGAAAGGCAGAGGGTTTTGTATTTGCACGCTTTGAAATGTGCATGGTCTCCACAGCTTATTGAGAACATTCACGTAAAACCCCAACACCTTAGATAAGAAGAAGTGCCAATTGAAACCGCCTGACTTCAGTAGCAGCCCAAGGGGTGAAATATTCCATCCACTTGCCAAACTCACCCTTATCTTTCCTTCTAGCGCAGAAATGATCTCACCCATCATTCTGACCAAGTCTTCATATTTGTACGTGTTGTCTGTTAGCCACACAGCTTCCCGTATTGTCAAGATCTCTTTGCTGATGAAACTGCAACATTCAATAACATTAACAGTTAGCCCCACAAGAAAGGGAATTTGTGCAGCCGTGCCCCAATGGCTTTGTGGCAGATAAATGCACTCAAGATCACCAAAGAGTTTAACAAGTACCTTATAAAGTTGTTTAACTTTATAAACCAACCTAGTTGGTTTAACAACTTTATAAGGTATTTTCCCAAGTACAGACCAGGAAAGAAAGAACAGCAGCTCTTCATTTATTTTGGCTTTAAGCTGGAACCACCTACTGGAACATTCCTAATTCCTCATTTATGAAACCTCTCCTAGGTTAAGATGCAAGATACTAAGGAAGTTGACACAGGAGAATAATTTCCCACCACACCATGTGGTTCATCTGAGCCTAACACACTAAACTAGGTAACACCACTGCTGCGGTTGTTCCTTATAGGGTTACTCGTGCTAATAATGGTGTGAAAGACTTCAGCTGCTGATGCATTTAGACCAATCCACCACTATGGAGTTTTTTCATATTTAAAAACATGTTCAAGGAATTACATTTTGTGTCTCGTTTATAGAGACTGTGTTTGTATGTGATCACAGTTCAAGTGACAGTCAATGTAGAGGGAAGTCAAAGATTCTTTCCAGTATTATTATTATTAGCAAGGTGGGGGGAAAGCTTGAGCTGCAGAAATGAATTTGGATGACCACAATAACCACCTGTGTTCCCCAGTCAGCACCCCTACCGTGTGCAAATGACCATGCAGGCTATTCCCAAGAGTTGGAGTCGAGCCCGAGGTACAGGTCTCAGCTTCAAATAACGATCCACGCATCCCACTGTCATGTGAAGGCATAGGCTGGAAAAGTCTTTCATGGTAGCCACTTCTACCAGCCAATCGATCAGGATGTACCTAGGTGGGAAGGAGAGACACAGTCTATGCAGTCAGAAGCCACTCAAACCCATGCAGACCACCCTCCCCACGCCTAGTTACCAAGTCCCTTCTCTGATCAAAAATTCCAAGCCAAGAAATTTCACTAAAAGAATTTTCAGAAAAGTGACACATTGCACTGAGATTAGGATTTGCAACCAGAGGTCTGTTATCCTCGGAAGGGTCAACCATCTTCTTAAGTTGTCTGTGAAACAGAATTAGAAACTATAATGGGCACTTGCATAAGGAAAGGGTAGGGTGTATCAATTAGGAGGCTAAAGGCCACGTAAGATGACTAGAGAGTAACTATAGCTCCAACAGGTCAAATGGTGTCTCTAGTTCTTGAACAACTTGTTAGTCTTGACAGATACAAGAAGTTGAAGCCCAGAGAAAACCTCACACACCTCATTTTTGGCCAGCAGGTCAAGGGAGGTGATTCTGCCCCCATACTCTGCTCTGGGGAGACCCCACCTGGAGTACTGCATCCAGCTCTGGAGTCCTCAGCACAAGAAGGACACGGACCTGTTGGAGCAGGTCCAGAGGAGGCCACAAAGATGCTGGGAGGGCTGGAGCCCCTCTGCTGGGAGGACAGGCTGAGAGAGTTGGGGGGGTTCAGCCTGGAGAAGAGAAGGCTCCAGGAAGAACTCAGAGCCCCTTCCGGTGCCTAAAGGGACTCCAGGAGAACCGGGGAAGGACTTTTTACCAGGGCATGGAGCAATAGGATGAGGGGGAATGGCTTCAAACTGGAAGAAGGGAGATTTAGGTGAGATATTAGGAAGAAGTTGTTGCCTGTGAGGGAGGTGATCCCCTGGCGCAGGTTGCCCCGAGAAGCTGTGGCTGCCCCATCCCCGGAGGTGTTCAAGGCCAGGTTGGACGGGGCTTGGAGCAACCTGGGCCGGTGGGAGGTGTCCCTGCCCAGGGCAGGGGGGTGGCAACTTGGTGGTCTTCAAGGTCCCTTCCAACCCAAACCATTCTATGATTCATTTCAGTTCTTCATCAGGGCTTGAAATATGGGCTCTAACACTTCCTCTTTGCAAAGTGTCATGTGTTTCTCTGATTGTACATAACACACCACAGAAAAGTAAAGCAAAAGACCTCATTCTAGGTTTGTCTCCCTCTACACTCTGTAGAGTGAAATAGGCAACAGTTTCTGCTGTGTGGCCTGACTCCTGCATCCGAGTTTTTACCTCATCGTTTCATTCATTCCTTTCTGCACAGTGAAGATACTTTGCTTGCTGATAGGAAGGGAAGCTTGAAAGATTTGAGACACCATTTCACTGGAAGATTTTGCTTCTAATCCTAGTTGGTTTCCATTCCCACAAGCTTTGGCTAAAGCTATCTGTAGCAGAGAGAACAGGAACAAGGTTTGTTGTTAGTTGTTTGGGTTTTTTTTACCAAATGCAAACTAAAGCAGCATGGGAAGTCCTGTAATTTTCTTGCTGAAAACAGAGACCGAACATAACAAACTACTTGAAAGGTAACAGAATCAGTAGTTCTTAGTTTGGCTTAAATGTCGGATGCACATGTTATTTGGAGGTAGGCTTTTAAGTCCATCAAAAGATGCATCCTTACTCAGCTTGTTCCAGAGACACACAGTATTTTCCAAAAGAGGGGGATGGGCAGAGTAAATAC
This sequence comes from Charadrius vociferus, assembly GCF_000708025.1. Taxonomy (NCBI): domain Eukaryota; kingdom Metazoa; phylum Chordata; class Aves; order Charadriiformes; family Charadriidae; genus Charadrius; species Charadrius vociferus. The sequence goes on from NW_009648642.1 coordinate 68,380, forward strand.
ACACACGCATATATAGATATTATTCAACAACGTTGACCCTGCTTCTGAAGAGAGGAGTCTAAGCTTACAATGACAGCATAGGAAAGACCAAGTGAAAACAGTTTTCCTGGAAAAAGTCAGTCTCACCTGTGCTTCCCAGCAGCCCTTCGCTGCGTAGTCCCGTAGCTTCCTGAGACTTTGGAGGTATCTGCCAGGATCCGCCATCTACAGAGACGAATGTAAACAGATTTCAAAACCCATTACCTTTACACAACAAACAGGACTGTAGTACTCATATCCAGAAAAAAAACCCACTGCCTGTGGGTACATCTATTATTTCAGCAACCAGTCAGTTTCTCGTCATGATGACAATGTTGTTTTTAAGAAACTTTCTTCAGGTCTTGCCCAAGGTCTCATAGGAAACGAGACGGGTCACTCGGGATTCCAGCATGAGAGGTTTGGCAGATTTATTAATGGCGATGCGGGCGGTCTCCCCGCTCCTGCTCCCAAGTGAGCCATATGATTACCAGCCAGCAGTGCCTATGCCTGTAGTGGTTAGCGTAAAGGAACTTCTGCTTGCACCTCGGCTACAACTGCTCATAGACTCATTTACTTTAAAGACCAAGGCAGACACCAAAGCTCACTTGAGAGAGTTCTTGGTGCTCTCCTGGTTTATGAAGAAGGTAAGCTCTGAGGAACAGCAATTTCTTTCTGTGTTATGTTCGTTGCACATAACAGAGGTCCAGAAGTTACAGTGAAAAAGCTGTTTTGAGACAAAAAAATCCTACTTACAGCAGCCTTTCTGTTACTTTCCCAAAGGAGGTAGGAGCTGTTTAAACAACCCTGCTTTGAAGATTCTTCAAACATTTCAAGGGATTCTTTTCTTTTTTCTTCATCCTAAGAACAAAAGGCATTTGGTATTTTTGCTGTCCAGCCCATTGGGTGCCAGATCTCCATGCTACAGCAGCTACAGAACAGCTCTGTACCGAAAGCTAAAGAGCAGCACCAACCAGTTATGAGTCCCCTTCAGGCTACGAGGGGTGCTCCCACATCCACTCAGAGCTGTCCTTTGAGGATCCAGGCTCAGGAAGCAGTTACGGGTTTTCCTCAGCTAGACAAAAGGTTTTTGGCTTACTTGCCACTGAAGGCTTTCCCCCCCCCCAATATGCATTATGACTGGAAGGCTTCCTTTGGGACCCGAACACACTGCAAGCCCATGATCAAGCCAAAATTAATTTCACTCTTTGTAAAATTCAATAAACTAAGTTGATAATGTTCCTTTAAACAACTAGTAAATTAAACTCATGAGAACAGAAATTCCTAGGCCACTTGAGGAATAGAAGAGCATTTGGCTGATTTTTTTTTTTTTTTTTTTAAAATCAAAGTAGAGAGCATCAGCATCTCCAAAAAAAGTAACCAAACACTCAGAAAAATCAGAAACACTGCTCACCTCAAAGAGACTCAAGACCTTAGCCAAGCAGTGGAGAATGGATCCTTTTTGAGCCTGAAAAAAAATAAAATAAGATAAAGCAGCTGAAGATAAACAAAGGACAATGGCAATTTTTGCTTGTCATTGCAGACTAGTTTTGTTTGCCTTTCAATCATTGCCCCTGCCCTTGTTTTTCTCAACGTTTTGTTATCTTTGAGACAGTACTGAATCTCTCAGAAGAGACAGTACAGGCCTCCGGCACTCAAGATACATCAAGCGTAGTTTGGCAATAAACTCATTAAAATGATTGATCCATGGTCATTTAAGCAACAAGAACACGGGAGCTCCTTGGGGAAACAAAAATACTTTTTCTAGAAGGACTAGACACAGCTACAACCCCCTGTTTAAGTCAACGGCAGAAAGAAATCTTACTTTCTCCAGCTGACATTCTGCTTTGAGACTCTCATAGACCACAGCTTTACAACAGCTTCCACTCAAGGACCAGGGAGGACGGATAAAAAGCCAGATAAACGGGGCCGCGCACACATTCAAACGCTCCGCCAAACTGAAGAAGTGAGATGCCTTTAATCCATTCACTTCCGCACGGCCCTCGTCGGAGATGGACACTGAACAACAACAAAAAAAAGCACAAGAAATTATTTGGAGTTTATTCACAACGTGTGCTTGGCGTTTAGTCAGGCCAAGACAGACAGTAAGATACAATCAGGAAAAGATTGAACAGTGTCTTTCCTTTAGAGCTTTAAAAATCGTGGAAATGGCAAAAAAAAAAATCTTAAGTAGATTTTTTAGAGTGGTAAGAAAAACATCTTACTACAATCAGTCTCTACAAACATATAACCCTAAAGTGTGGGGGGGAGAGAGCGTCTGCAAATACCACCACTCAAAGCAATGTTAATTCCTCTCAGTGTACAAATTGGTATGCAAATCCCCTGCCCTGTCAGCACGCTCCGCAAGGAGGCTCCTCCTGTCGATTCTCACTCCCTTTCGTTACCTTTATCAGCCTAGGTAAGCAGCCAAGTTTCATCAGTTTACAAAGGATAACTTCGAAACATGAATTCATAAGTTATGCGTTGACTTCTTTTCTAGAAGAGCTGTGCACTATACTATCATTTAACACCTGGCAGCTCAGTGCTTAAGCTGCACTGAAAGGTAAAACTGAAGAGGCGTGAGAGTAAACGAGACCTAACCACACACTGAAAGCAGCAAGAACTGCACTTATAGTTTCAAAAGCAGCCAGTAAAAGAGCCAACTTGATGATAAGACAATTGGCCTGATCTGTACCTACAAATAAGCCTTTAGCTCATCTACATTTCCTTCTGTCATGCCATCCTCCCCAAAGACCTGGGTAAACATTTCCACACTTACAGCCTTCATTGTACAGGTACGCTATCCCCAGCTTCACAGCAGCTTCGAAGTTACCCCTTTCAGCAGCCCTGAGTGGGAAATAGAGAAGATACTCGAGGTTGAAATCCATAGGTGCTTCCAGGCCCACACCCTCCAGCAAGTTACTTCAGTGAAGGCCAGGCTGGGAATTTGGTGACCACTAACCATAAGCATATGTGCTTTCACATCAGAAGTTAAATCTAAGTTATGCTGAGGCTTTTCTCGCTGCAACCCTTTCGTACGCCAATGTCCAGGATAACGTGACAATTCATAAGAACTGTTTCCCATTCCCATGCAACAGTCCCAGAACACATTTTTGGTACTTGTACCCTCAAGGATGCTCATTAAGCCCTTGTGCTCTTCCCTTCCAAACTGACGTGTACATAGTAGGCTTCTTCAGAAAGAATACGTACATCACATCAAAGCAGCAATTGTCAGAAGCAAAACAATTATGATGACATTTAAACTGACGGATCCCTTCAAATCGGATGGATAAGAAGATGTTCTCTGTCCTTTTTAAGCAGATTTATCATTAGCCTTTCCAACTTCACTTGTTTTAGTACTGAAATCCACCTATTTTTCAATACACTGGTTTGCACGAGAAGTGACCAAACCCACTCAGAAACATGGTTATGCTCTTGAGCCTCTGATCGCACTTGCACATTCATATGGAAGCACCAGTAACAGATTTTAGTTAACGTGCTATGTTCCAATATGGAATATTAATGCCCTTAAAGAGAAATAACTTTGGTACACGCAATGAGTCCTGAGCCAGATAAAGAGACAGCAGTTATAAGCTGCAGCTTAGACACAAAATCAACAATTCTTTACCTCCCCGAGCAAAGACTTCTACAAAACAGGACAGTGAGATCCCCCACTTAAGGTGAGGACTGATGAGAACTGTGTATCTGCCTTCAAACATTCTCTTCTACAATGTCAGACAAATTTGAATCTTAAAGCTTACCTTTCAAACATCTTCAGATTGTTTGGAGAAGGCCATATTTCTTGGAAACTTGCACATGCCCAAACACTAGCATGATTATCCACAAGGTATTTAAGATGTGAGTGCACCTGCAAGTGGGGAGCGTAAAATAATAAATATTAAAATAAAGCGACCAACAAATAATAGTTCTTTGCAATCAAATTTTAGATAGGTAACTAATTAATCACAAGTTAACCATAACGTGTTACCCACCTAATCATCATTAAGGCAAGAGATGCCAAACCAAACTAATTTGTTGAGCCACGGTGATCTAGAAGGACAATTCCCACAGAAAATTTACACAGAGCACTCAAATACTACTGCTAATCTGCTTGAGTGCTGAGAAACAAAACTGCCACTGGGATAGCAAAAATCTAATTAATTATGGCATGTGTTCTTTGTTTTTCCTTCAGGTCTGCTCTGCCAGGAGAAGGCAGCCTGGTCCGCGTACAGTCCTGGCTGCTAGTGGCAGAGAGAAGGCAGGGCGCAGCAGCGGGGAGAAGCAGTAGCAGACTCACGGCTCTGACAGAGAGGATGTCCTCAGCA
>NW_009648642.1:72887-74881 GCF_000708025.1 Charadrius vociferus
CAGCAGGAAGGCCTTTCAGAACATGAAAAAGAACGTCCTCAGGCAGACTTAACAGCGTCAGAACTCGGGGCCGTTTTCTTATCCTTCGCTTGGAAGGGAAAGAAAAACACCTGGAGCACCTACAGTGAATCACTGGAAAACAAAAACATGGGACACCTCTGTTAGTGATAGAACAGTACGAGGAAAAAAGGTACTACAGAGTGTACACATGCATAAACATGTCTTTGCTTGAGTACCTGTTTACTGCTGTGCAGGATGCTTCTTAAAACATATTAGTCAGAGAGATTTAGCACATGTTGCATAATGCTATAAGACTAAACCACAAAGCAGTAAGTGATTAGCTGAACTTAGTCAATTAAATTAAGAGGCTCAGAAAGGATGAGTCAAGTTCCCTTCATTGAGGAGAACCCCTCCGTGCCCTCACTCCATCATTTGACTGTGTTTCGTTAAACTGTCACTGCTACAACTTCATTTACCTCCCCCACGCCCCAACTTTTTCTTCTCCGTTGACAGCAGTCCTTGAAATGTGAGCAGGGAGATGAGGAAGTTAAGAGCCACCAAACCAGCCCACGCCAGAAGCCCATCTTTCTCTCCAGCCAGTGGCTGGGCTGGGTACTCGTGGAAGACCCCTACAAACCAGGAAGCCCTTTTTGGAAGTTTCAGCATTCAGAGGCTAAAGGCATTGCCTATGTCTTCTGTTCCTCGTTAAGACAGAGTTTACCTTTGCTGCATTTGCCAAGAGAGAAAAATGATCTAGCAGATGAGGCAAAGCCAGGAAGAGCACATGAGAGCCTGGCTAAGGGCAGAAATTCAGATCAGTGAAAGGTTCTAGCGGGAGGAAGCACATTCCCCACCTCCAGCCCGCAAGTGGCAGCAAAGGATCACCCTCACCAAGCGGGGCTTGAGTAGGAGGACCCGAATCACCCCTTTTCATGCTGTAACTCAGAGCCCTGCCAGGCAGCAGCAGAGATGCTAACACTGCTCCTTCCCACATCAGCCTCCCGCAGGAGCAGTCCACACAAGCAAGAGAGTCCCATTTCTGAGCAAGGAAAAGGCGGCACATCTTCTTTGCAGGCATGAGGGCTCAAAAAGAAAAAAAAAATATAGTTTCTGAAGTGAAAGCTTGAGTCCCACAAATTAAAGGACCACATAAGGGCCTTTGTCTTTATTACAGAAGATTTCTTGGTTGCATTTTTCAAATCTGGTTTAAGTCTTACACAAAGATATTATATTTGGGAAATTTATTTACTGACTTTTTTCTTTAAAAGTTTAATGAGAAGACATAGACTCCTCTAGAGAGGCCAACACTGTGCTACATGCCTGTGCTAGCATTGCTTATCCTATTTCACTGGTTTGTTTCTAGCTTGGAGGTTTTTTGACTTAAAAGTCAAAGTAATACTATAATACACATACGAAACCACCACATATTATCTGTGAAGTAAACCAAGTCAGAGCTCTGTAGTCTCACAAGATTATAGGGTGAAAGGCATAAGCTGAGAGAACAATGCAGCTCTCAAGTTTTTTTTACAACAAAAGTAGAAGGCGGCTGAAAAGTCAAGGTGAAAATAGACAATTTTAATGAGGCAGGTATTTTTCTCCAAGAATATTTTTCCCCTTTCGCCTGCTCTTCTATTTTAGGTGTTTAACATCTCCTGGTTATAACCTAACATACGGGAAACCTCATGATCTTGTGCGTGAAGAACTGGAGAATAGTACAACTTCAGTGAGAGACCAGAGAAGCACCGCACTGCATTGCTCTTTGAGAAGATAAGAGCAACAGCTCTTTCCAGCTGTGCACGCAGTGAATAGAAGAAACGTACGGATCGGCTGCCTACACCCTCCTCTCTCTCTGAGGACTGGGAAGTCTCTGGACTCACTAATTGCCTAGCCAATGCCAAATTTACAGACGATCTGTTCAGAGCAAAGTTGCCGCATCAGACTCAATTACTCAACACAGGTTTTTCAGTTTGCAAAGGGAAGGTTATCCGGGTTTT
>NW_009648642.1:74898-75399 GCF_000708025.1 Charadrius vociferus
GAGCCTGCAGACTGCTAAGGGGTCCACGAGCCATGACCACCACCGTGCTAATAAAGGTTTTCTGTTCCTGTGTGCAACAGCACTTCAGGTTTAATGAAGTGAGCCGCCAGCGTGACATAAAAGAGCATCCAGCATCTCACCAGTAGCACGTCCCTTACCTGCCTTTGATTAAAAAGCTATTCCCATGAAAACAAAAACTTTTTGACGTGAACACCGCTACCCTTCACATCCTCTTCCACTTTCTACAGCAAAACTTCAGCACTATTTTTGCTATGAAAAAGAAACGGGACTTCCACACCGGTGTGCCAGCGACCCCGGTACGGACACCCGCAGGGCCGGGGAGCGCGGGGTACGCGGGCAACCCCGGGAGGAGAAAATTCGATTTCCATACACAGGAAGCGGCACAGGGAGATTTTCAACGCGTCCCCTCACAAAAAAAATCAGCGTGTTTTAGGCCGGAGGAGGCGTCTGGAGCCCACCCGCCCTGCCCCAGCGGGGGCC
>NW_009648642.1:76421-81706 GCF_000708025.1 Charadrius vociferus
CGCCACACCAGGCCCCAGCAGCCTTCCCTGCAGCCGTGGTGCCGCTCACCCACAGCCACCCCGCTCCGGCACCCGGCCTTGCCCGGCCACGGGAGCTATGCCAGACAGCTGCTGAGGGAACGCTTGTGTCTTTGGCTCCACCTAATTTATTTCCACCTTGAGTATCCAGGGCCTAAGGTGTGCTGGAGCAAGAGCCACATGCCTGCTGGAGGAAGGAGCGGGGCTGCCCATGCAGAGGCCATTTCGGAGGTCCTGAGCTGCAGCATCGCCCTGTGCTTCCACAGAGCCCAGCTCCTGCCCCTGCCTGGCCTCGTGTGACGGTGAGGGGGAATTAGGAAGACAATTAGGAGTCAAAGTTCAAACCTGAGCCAAGGATTCAGAGGAAAGCCCTGATCCTCAGAAGGCAAAGAGCAGAGAAAGATAAAGAGATATATTGAAAAGGCTGGCAGACAAACACAGCGACGAAGGGAAAATCAGTTATTGCTTTAGCTCGCTTGGAGGCTTTTTTGACCCTTTATAGAAAAGAGCGGCAAGAAGAGAAGCTGTTGTTTTGTGGGTCGTAAAATGACCATGTCACGATTTGTGGTGGCTGGAAGCTTTCCCAACGTTGTGTACCTTGAATAAACATTGTCACTCCCAGTGCGGTTGAGGTTTCTTCCCGGTAGCATGTGTATGAGTTTTACTTAAGGACAACCTTAGCTTTCATGAGCATTTTTCATCGGTAGAACAGGAACTTCTGCGCGCTTCTCTGCACACACCCCCTTGCAAGGGGTTGGAATAGCTTTGACATCCCACCAGCGATGTCATTTTATGGTCGGGGAGGCTGAGCCCAGGCAGCTAGATGGCTTCTCCGATCTCACACCACAGCGCTGGCCGTGCTGGGACTGGCAGCCCCTCGCGTTGACGCACAGTCCTGTGCAGTGACCGTTGGGGATGAGCATCTGCGGGCAGGTTTTATCCCATGCAGATCCACCTCCGCCTCCATCCATAAAACTGCGTAATATTCCTGGGGAGCACAGCGGCTGCTGACGTGCAAAAGCAGTGCCAGGAGCACAGGGAATATTTAGCTTCTTTTAATTGAGAAGTATTTTGAGTTAAAAAGTTAATCATGCTGTCGGCTTTTGTTCCTTATTTCTTCTCCCCCTCACAGCTGTTTCTGCCAACTAAAAATAAGTTGAACCAGCAAACAAAACATGAATAATCAGCTCCCCATGGAAAGCTAAAATACCAGCAGGAGATGGATGCTCCTTGAGTCATAGGTGATCCACGGTGCAGAGTCCCCTCAGGTAGATCCCATTCTTTCCAGCAGCAAAGGAAGGCAGGGCATGGGGGACGTTATATTTGAGGGATGGTTTATAGCTGAAACTGAGGTGGGCACAGGGAGATGGGAGTTGAGATTTTTCAGAAGCAGTAAACTTTGGGCTGTTTTGTCCTCTCTGGAATCAGATGGCAGAACATCCAGATGGTTTTATCACTGACAGACAAACCAGATCGGAGGCTGACCGGTGTGCAGTGGGATTCACGTCACCTAAACACGGCCATCTGGCACGATCTTCGAAAGCCTGCAGTGTCTGCAGCCTCCTGCCTAGAGCCAGCAGATGGGACAGGAGTGGGACAGACAGCCGGACACGGGGTTGGATACGCCGTCCTTCACACTTCTGTACCTGCTCAGAAAGGCATTACACAGTTAAGAGTCAGTCCCTACAGAGGAAAAGGCTGAGTAGTGCATGTTTTAATCACTGTTGCCAGCTCCTGAGCTGGATTTCCCTAATTTATTGTGCCTCTTTCTCCACTGAAGAACAGGCAGAGGGTTGTGTTTCTCCTAAATCAGGATGCCTCTTTGCTCCCTTCATATCTGTTGGCTGTGGAAGTGAGAGTAAATACAATAAAGGTCTTTTTTTTTTTTGCTTCGATTGCTATGATTTAAGGAAAATCCAACAAAGGTGTAACACTGACTTGCGATACTGCCAAGCCTGTGATTCTTCTGGGGGCAAGAGATGTTGCTACACTAGCTCAAGTTTCAGTCAAGGTGTTGATCCCTCTTATGAAGAGATCTGAGGGCCCAAGACCATGGCATCTAAGCAATATGTCCATGGTCAACAGCAACATTCCCCTGGCAAAACTAAAAATTTGCTGAAAATACCTTTTGATCAGGCAAATACCGGCTTGCACTTTTTCAAGTCCATTTGTGAGAGAAAAAGCATTATTTGCTATACAGATTATGGCTCACTGGTGTCCTGTTTCTCAACAACTTCAGCCTTTTAACCCTTTACAGATGGCTTTCACAGACTTTGTGGAAGTCTTTTTAGAGCTAGTCTAGTTTTCAACCCTAATTTGTACAGGGATTGTGATCAGATTCAAATGTGCAGATTTTAAGGAAAAAGCAAAGATGAAGAATTTCAGTCAAAGAGGACTTAACAGAGCACCAGAACAGGCTGCCCGGAGAGGTGGTGAAGTCTTCTTCTCCGGAGATATCCAAAACCCATGTTCCTGTCCAGCCTGTTGTAGGTGACCCTGCTCTGACAGGGGAGTTGGACTACGTGATCTCCAGAGGTGCCTTCCAACCCTCACCATTCTGTGATTCTGTGACTCTGTAACAGAACATGATACAAACAAATTTGAACATAGCATCTCATCTAACGTCTTCAGCTAGTGTATGTTAACGAGCAGCTTAACTTGGACATTCAGAATGTTTTCAGTGTGGTGAACAAGTTGCAGACAAGCAACTAAACACTAGAGGTTGCATTACATGCCATCGCAAAAGTAATTTCATTTAGATTTCCAGTAAAACAACATATGTCTATGTTGTACAGTGGAACTGCATGGTTTGCAGAGGTTCTTTCTCCCAAGACTACCACTGTCCAAGATAATTCCAGAATTGAAAACAAAATGACTGTGATATTATAGGGCTACATGGAAGTTAATTAGCCAAGCTGAAACCCAAGAGTAATTAGCTCAGCTGCAGCAACATCACAGCTATATTGCCTTCAGGATCTAGCATTGCTGCAGGGTCTGATGTGATGCCATTTCGTGTACGAGGATGCCTGAGGCTTGGAAAAGAGCGTGCAACGGGGAGTCATTTTGCTACAATTTTTACATAGTCCATGATTATTCAATCAATAAACACGATAGTTTTATATTATAACGGCTGAAGAATGCGTTCAGTCAGTTGTAAAATGGTATCTTTGCCACAGTTCAAAGGGCAAACAAAAGCACTATAGGCCATTTATACTGGATGAAAGGCTGAAATGATCTATGAATTTTCCTGGCAAATCATTCCCTGCTGTCATAAGGCTCAATTACTGAGAGGGTAGAAGAGCCAATTTTCTCTTGAAAGAGCCGATCCTCAATTGAAATAGTGGTACCAGTCTTTGTAACTTCTCCTGTCTCACTTTTAAAAGGGTGATGTAACTCAGCTCCTTAGTACACTCTTAGCACAATATAATAACTACTGGGCTGGAGAAGGAAGTTGCTCTCCAAGGGAGGAAAGACCTTCTCCAGATCTGCAAATCCAGCTCCAAACTGGGTGGAAATGTTTCTCTGAGGCGCTTAGATTGATGAGGCAGCTGTGGCTAACGTTTTATGTCAGGACACCTCAGCATATTCTCTAATGGCCGCATCCTGCAGGTATTTCCGCATAACGTTACTGCATATAATTTGCAGTCCCTGTGCTTTAAGTTTGTTCTAACATTTATTAATGATGCTGTTTGGAGGCAGTGCTGCAAATCGGCAATGCGGGGCAAGGGCAGAGCAGGACGGCTGTAATATCTCCATCCTTTCCCCAAAGTGTATTTCTCTTTCATAACGAACACACTTGGGAAACATCCCACAAGAGTGAAAACCTTCCTTTGTAAATCAGGACGTGAAACTACCACGAGGTGGCATCAAACCCATATTGTGGGGCATCAATCCCTCAGCTGTTGGGGTTTTGTTTCCAATCCTGAGGACATCTCCAGTGCACAAGTCCTAACCCGGGAAGGAGTGCATTGATATTTTAGATGCAGAAGCTCTTCATTATACAAACCTTCCTCACGCTTAGTACTGCTCTGTGTAATTTCACTGTCTTCCACGAGTAGTACTGCTCCATGGTAGTAAATGACCGTGAATTGGGCTATTTGCATGAAGTAGGTTAATGCAGTGCTTTCCAAAATCCAGGTCTGTCTCCACCAAGGCAGAGGAAGACCGAACACGGCTTTTAGCAACAAATGGCTTGGCAAAAGAGGCCTGCGATGGGTTTCATTTTCCTGAAAAGGGGGCTGTGGTTTCCGCTGGTGCTGTCTGCCATCTGCCTTTGAAGTCTCAGTGCACCAGGTGAAACAAGCATAGAATCATAGAGTTGTTTGGGTTGGAAGGGACCTTGAAGATCATCCAGTTCCATCCCCCTGCCCTGGGCAGGGACACCTCCCACCAGCCCAGGTTGCTCCAACCTGCTCCAGATTGCCCCGTCCAACCTGGCCTTAAACACCTCCAGGGATGGGGCAGCCACAATTTCTCTGGGCAACCTGGGCCAGTGCCCCACCACCCTCACAGTGAAAAATTTCTTCCTGATATCTATTCTAAATCTCCCCTCTTCCAGTTTGAAGCCATTCCCCCTCGTCCTACACACACATCCTTTTTACACACATGCCTGTGTAAAAAGTCCCTCTCCAGCTTCCATCTCTCATCTTCAGAAGTCCCAGGGACAGGCTCCCTGTCAGCCAGTGCCTTTCCCATCTCCTGGGCAGTTGCAGAGATTCCCTTCGGGGGCTCTCATTGTGGCATCCTTTACTCCCACCCCATCCAAGTGGAAACTTATCACTGGCTCCAAGAAAACAGGGACTTTGGCCAATATCTTCCAAAAAAATAGCTGATTGCCTTTAAACTCATGCTAAAAGAGCTGCATTTTAAAGGCTTGAAGAGTATCACTTCTTAAAAACCCCCACTTGTGTGGGAGGGAGGTGCCTGGAGTGGAGCCAACGAGCGTAACTGGGAGGAAGGATTGCACAAGGCAGGGCTGGATCTGCCAGCCGAGCACTTCTGTTGTAGCGCAGAGCCAAAGGCTCTTACCGTGACCGGGCGTTCTTGTCTGGAGGCTCTTACTGATACGAGACATTCAATTTATATCTTTTTATTTGACACCCCCCCCGCCATGCTTTCAGAGGTCCTTTCCGCAGATCCTCAGTGCCCTAGAGGCTGAGGTGCCGGGAAGGGGCTGTTGCACTGGACGCACGATAGCTGGAGCCACCGGCGTTACTGGGTAGGGCGAGCAGCAAACTGGCCCTGGTCTGTCTGAGCACTTCTTTCCC
>NW_009648642.1:81723-98158 GCF_000708025.1 Charadrius vociferus
GTCTGCCTGAGCACTTCCTTCCCTACAAGTCCCTAAATGCCACTGAGGAGGTCTGGGCCTTACCACCACAAGGGTAAATCTTCAGAGCTAAAAGCCCCGAGATACCTCTGTGGCTTCTTTTACGCTTTATCCTTCTCTCAGAACAAAGTGGTTGCGAGCTGGGTCCTCCTTATCTTGCAAGGCTAAAAACTACAGATTCCCTTCTGTGGACGAATCCAACCCTGGAGGATTTCTCTCCCCCTGCCTTCCTTTGGGGGCCCTCACTGTTGTCCCTCCACCACAGGAGTTAGGGGTACCCCATCTTTCTCCCCTCATCCTCCAGCGGACTTGGGCAAGCTGCCCTCTTTGCATTGAGGAAACACAACCCCGGCTCCTGCTGGGATAGCCCGGGAACATGTGCTTTTGGGGGGGACACCTGGATGGCCGAGCTCAGCTCCCCCATCCACGCTCGTTTCCTTGGGGAGAGACCCCCGAGCTTCTCCTCTGCACATCCTGTGGCACTACGGGCTGTGAAACAGCCTTCAGTGCTCTACTACATGTTTTAGAAGTACCGTTAGGAAAAGCAAAAGAAGAAAGGAAAAAAACATGTCCCTGACCCGTTGCCAGCCCAGTGCTCGCAGGCCAGACCACAGCTCTGTGCTTCCCAGCAGCTCTGGGTCCCTGGGAAGCCCTGGCCCACCTTCCATGTGAACTCTTGGAATAAAAACATGAATGGCTTCGTTATAGCTGAAGCACAATTTGCCATGACCAGCTACGCGTATTTATATCTATCGTGTACTTTGCTGCTCCACGCAAGTGAAGAAACCGCGTGGGTCCGGCTGGGCTGCAGATTGCTGCGTATACAGCTCATCAAGGCTGGCTATATGTGTTGCCGATCTCCGTATAGCCAAGCACTAATTCGTCACAGAGGGTGGCGATCGCCCTGAGTTTCAGAACACGTAAAGGAATCCTGCCCTAGTTCTGTGTGGTTCCTCGCTGATTACACAGTCTCCGCCACTTAATACTGGGTGTAGCGTTGTTTTTATTTCCTGTAAAGAACAGAGTGTTTGGCAAAAGAGGAGAGTGAGAATGACAACTGTGTACACATTTCACATACTTCTGGTATTATTTCTCCTCCGGAGAAGAACAGAGCTGTTATTAATAATCACCTCGCCAAGTTTCTGCATTGATATTTTGAAATGAGCTGGGTGTATAATTTAGGAACCACAGGCAAGGGAGAAAATGTGCTTTCAATTGAATTTGAAATGGGTGGAGAGTTGATGATGCAGAGAGATAAATGACGGCGATTCTGGAGGGCTAGAACTGTAGCGGAAAAAGACATTTTCCAGACTTTGCAAAGCCAGAGGCATCGCAAGGGCTTGAGGAACGAAAGGAGGTACCAGAGGGGGAGACACAGGCAGAGTCCCTGCGGGTACAGTCCTCATCCTGGAGCCGAAAAGACATTCAACCAAAGCTGAGCATCTCGAGATGGTGTCTCTCTGCACAAACCAGACAACGGGTGCTAGAGCCCGGGAGGTCCTGGGTGGCCATGGGGAAGGAGGCTGCAATAGCAGGGCGAGGAGAGAAGCAGTTCCTAGCAAGACAGAGGCTGGAGCGGAGCTTAGACGCTGGCGCAGGCATGCACGTTGTCTGACATTCACTCCCCTCTTGAGGAGTGCTAAACCTATGCCTGGGCAGTATTATCCCTTACCCTACCAGACACATGGGGAAGATACAGATACAGACACTTGGGAAGCGTATTGCTGCTCTCTGGAGGGAGTAAGCCTTTGAGAAATGTGTGTTTGATGTGTGAAGGGTACAAGGTAAACTGTAGGACAGTAGAAGTACTTCGCAACTTTAGTGTTTCACAGAATCATAGAATCGCAGAATGGTTTGGGTTGGAAGGGACCTTGAAGATCACCCAGTGCCGCCCCCTGCCCTGGGCAGGGACACCTCCCACCAGCCCAGGTTACTCCACGCCCCGTCCAACCCGGCCTTGAACACCTCCAGGGATGGGGCAGCCACAGCTTCTCGGGGCAACCCGCGCCAGGGGCTCACCACCTGCACAGTGAAAAATTTCTTCCCAATATCTATTCTAAATCTGCCCTTTTCCAGTCTGAAGCCATTCCCCCTCGTCCTATCACTCCATGCCCTTGTAAAAAGTCCCTCCCCAGCTCTCCTGGAGCCCCTTTAGGCACTGGAAGGGGCTCTGAGGTCTCCCCTTTTTCGCCTTCTTTTCTCCAGGCTGAACACCCCCAGCTCTTTCAGCCTGCTTCCTGTCTTGTAATCTATGATCTCCTACAGAAACTAAACAGAGGGAAGGCATGAACTGTTTAGCCATTATAACTGCAGGCTCAGGCTGGTGACTCAGTGCTGCGATGTCTGCCTGAGCCCCCCTCCAGTCAACCTGAAACAAGGACTCCGAAAGGGAAATTGTACAGGATTACTGGTTGCTCTCTATAACCCCAGCAAAATTAAATCTTCTTCCTGCAACAAACAAAATCTTTGCCCGTGGCTAATGTTACAGCGGAGGTTTCTCTTCTTGCCCGCATTCCAGTGCAGGTCTGCTCAGTCAACAGGTGTAGTATTTGTCTTATTACAGCAAACCCACCTCTGCCAGCCTTAGAGCCACTGGCGCAAATATTCCTGGTGTGGTTCCTGGCACTGCCCGGCAGCTGATTGCTCGGCAGAGGACAGGCAACGAATGGGTGACAGAAACACCCTTTCCAGGTGTACGCTCAACCACTGGCCAGCTGCGGTCACAGAAAAGCTCCCTTATCATAGAGCAACCACTTAGCAAGCAGCCAAGCCCACACATTTAGAAGGGCGGCAGTCACGTCTCAGCAGCCCCCCAGCCCTGGGGACCCCTCAGTGACACCCCTGCATCCCCCCAAGCCTGAGCTGTGCCATGCCTGTAGCGCACAGCCGCCCTGCGGCAGCGCCGTGGTGAGTCCCCACCTGGCCTGTGCCCGTGGCTTTGCATAACACCCGGATCACGTCCCAGCACCTGGTTCTCCAGCCCCTCGCAGGGTCCGGGGGGACTGCTGGCAGGACCTTCCGCACAGCCACCTCCCTGCCTCGGGGCTCGGCTGCCTGTGAGGAAGGCCAGCTCTGGTACGGGTGCACATGTCCCAGACCCGGGGCCAGAGTGCTGTGCAGGACAGAGCAGCGAGAAGCCTCGTGGGGGTCTCCAGAGCTGCCTTTAAGCTCAGGCTCCTGTCCCCGGGGCTGCTGCATTGCAGCTTTGGTCATGCTTGGGCCCGTCCCTCCCTGGTTCGGACCCTGACCTGCTGACCTGACCTCTTGGCTTGACCTCGGACCAAGTCCTACTCCATTGAGAGATGCTGTACCCTTCCTTCCCAAATAGGCCATGTTTTCTCTGCAGTAGCATATGTCAAAATATAGTTTGGATGGTGATTAGAAGGCTGGAACACAATCTTCTGTGACTTGACTTGGATTAAACACAGCCTAGCCCGTTTGAGCCTTGTAAACACGGCGGCTTCCAAGGAGCTAACAGTGGTGCATCTGCACCTCTTGTGAAATACAAGCCTCCAAGCCTTGCAAACACACGGCATAAAAACGTCAGTCACTTTTCAGCCTCTGCTTCAGCAAAGCACAAATTTATGCACAGCCGCAATGGAAATTCATTTCCCCCAGTGTTCTGCTGCCAGGATTTCATGGTGTCTCCCGTTACGCTTCAGAGGCAATTTTCAAAGGTAGATCTTTAGAGACCTGGATTTGTAATACAAAAAAGAAGTGGAATATGAAATGTTGAAGAAAATCTTTTGAGCCCTCCGCAGACAGAAAGAAACCGCTTTCCCTCGTGTCTCTTGTCTCCTGCAAATAGATAATGACATGCATTAAATACAGGTCCAGATCCCCAAATGTATTTTGCCAACTAACTGCCATCGATTTTCTTTATGGACCTATGTCTTGTTTCTCTGTACTGTGCTTGCCTTACCCCTCTTCACAGCAAACTTTGCAGGAGCGTAGGAAAAAGTCTGACTGCTGCATCTAACTGCAAGGAGAATGAATCATTAACATATTTCTAAATAGCTTAACTAGAACAGAAAAACGAATCAAGCTGTAAGGCCACCATCTTATTAATTAGAAGGGCAAAGGTAAGAATTAGGCTAGCAAAAACCTCCCATATGAATTGTTTCGCAACGGAAAGTTAGTGATTGCGAAGCAAAATAGAATTGGGCAATTTATGACACAGTTATTTTTGATTGCTTGTTAGTTTTTTGTTGGTTTTTTTTTTTTCCAATTTGGTGCAAATCATTTGGTTTGTTCTTTTTTTTTTATATAATAATTTGAGGCACACCTGGAGACAGGGGGAGAAATTGCAGCTCCTCTTGGAGCCCGCGAGGCAGGAGGAAGTCTGTGTCACCATAGGACACAGTCACTTTCTTTGCTTTTAGTTAATTGCCGCATAAAAAGCGACTCCATTTCTCTTGCCATCCCAATTGCCTTTGTTTCAGTCTGCTTCCCTGAAATTGCCTCTCTGAGTAAGTACGAGCAAAATGTCCGCCTCCCGCGGCGAGAGGCATCAGCCGCAGGCTCAGCCAGCTCTCCACAGCTGCAGCCCTGTCGGAAATCTAGTTTAGAAAAAAAAAGAATCGGTTCCTTCTTCGGTTGATAGTTCTTCATCTGCTGCTGCAGTGGGTCAGTGTGGGGGCTTCCCACACAGTATATCCAAAACACAAGGACTTCTGCCCACCCGGGCTGGTTGAGGAACGGTTCTTCAGCCGTTGGTGCAGATGGTGACCTCCATGAGGTGAGGAGATGGGTGCAGGGTGATGATTTGTTTGCCTACCGCCATCCTCTTCTGGCTTCTGCACCTCCCCGGTAGCCCTATATTCTTATGCCTTTTCGGCTTTTTAGCATTGAAACAGCTGGCCTGCGGGCTGTGATGACATCGCTTACCTCCCATCTGTTTGCTGCCTGCATGCTCACAGAGGAAGCTCTGGATTCATCCTGCCTGGAGCGACACAGCCGAGCAAACCATGGGCAGAAGTAGAGAGCATGCGGAAATTCCCACCTGGCACAGTCGCCGGCCTCTCCGTCTGAAACATGAGTAATCCCCGTGCAGACGCTGGTTACGTTAGTGACTTGTACGCTTTGCGTGCGCTCTGGCTTCCAGCAACGCTCCCCAGAGAGCCGGGCTTCTTCGCTCCCCGGTGCGGTGAGATGGGAAGGACTGGCAGAGCGCCGAGGGGGAAAGACTTCTTAACAAATCTTTCCACAACAACTATGATCTTTTGGAGCAGATGAACACTCACCTGCAAAGAAAAACACAGCTAGCGGATACGGTCAGTGCTGTTCAGCCATCCAAGCCAGCTTTGGGTTTTCCAGCCTGTTCTCGGTCACAGGATTAGGCCATCCAAGGAGCTCCACCGTGCCTGTTGGGATGCAGCTGATGGCTGACATCACTCACAAACCTGACAAAATCTCACGAGGGCACTAAAGACGCTTGACTTAAATGGCAGGAGCAATGAAATTTCCTTTCTGCAATGACTGAGGCAGTGGAGGCCACCACAGAAGGCACAGACAACCCATATGGGGGTCTGAGCAGAAGCCCTGAAGGTCCCCGGTCATTTGAAAACTAATCTTGCAAAGTTTTCACAGCACAGCCACATGAAGCTGGTGTTGGGGAAGGGGCAGAGCTGTGCGGCCGGCATCCCAGTGAGGGAGAAGATGGGCACTGGCTGGGTAGGGATCGCATGGGCTTGAGCCCCACAGGAGACTTCTTTTGGATAAAGTGCTGCCACTGGAAGTGGATGTGGATTTCTAAGCAAGGAAACTCATCCTGCCTGTTTGCACAGGGTTCAGGAAACCCGGCTTTGTGTGCGGTTTCTGGAAATGTGTCCCATCACACTGAAGAACATGCCTGACTGAGCCTCGCTTTGTGCCACTAGCAGAGCCAGCTGTGCCCAGTCCCAGCTATGAAAATGCCACACAGGCTAGACAAGACACTGGTTTTCACCTCCCTAATCCCACTGGGTAGGAAAGTAAAATTTTCACCTTGTTCTGTGATGCCTGTGATGAAGATGAAGAACAGATACTCATCCAGCCTAATTTCAGACATTAAATTACCTAACCTAGGTCCTGCTGGGCACTGGTCCTGGTGACGCCAGCAGCGAAGGGCAGGTGTCTTTGGTGAATGGTGAATCAGGTGCCATGTGGGTGGTATCACCCTGCAGAGCTCTCCAAGAGAGGGACCCCGGTCGTTAGGCTCCAAATGCATAAAGTGAGGTGACTTCAGGCACAAGTGACATCCTTGACGCTGGAAATGAGATCTGCAGCGTACAACCCACAGGCTAATATCTCAGCTGCCAAACTGGCTTTCCTCTCACTCCGGTGTAAGTTAAATTAAAAGATGCTTCATGCAAAATTACCCCCAAGTTTAATTACCCTTGTGGGCATTACAATAGCAGTAAGTAGTCCTAGCTGCAGATGAGGACTCTGCTGTTTCCGGCTCTGCACAAGCACTGCAGACGGGGTCCTGCCAGAAGTGTGTGCTCTCTTGGCACTGCGCGGCAACGTGATAAAGCTTTGGTCAAAAGCAGAAAAATCGTGTCGGATCCAGGAAAGCCAGGTAATCACATACACCAGGTTTGGCGGTCACGTTTTCCGGTTTCTGCTATAAATCAAGATATTTTTTTTAACATTTTATGAAATAAATCATTTGCAAGGGAGTCCTGACTTGAGAAAAGGAAGTCGCTGATATGCTTGCAATTACATTTCTGGCTTTATGAGCTACAAAATTAGAAGTGATTTCTGTCAGTGGGCTGAGGGTGTAACAGAAGAAGCTTGGACAAGCGGAGCCAGAGAAACAAGCATGGGAATGCATTCAAAGAGCTGCTGTAGGCTCAGCCTGCGTAACGTGTTACTGACAGCTGGCCAGGAAGACACCAAGCACGCTGCAAGGTCCAGGCCCTGTCCAAGGAATCTGCAACCCAACACCGGCAAACTTGAAGCCAGGACATCACCGGGGGGAGGAAGGGGAGCGTGTCTGCAACAGGAAGGAAGAGAAGAGCAATAAACAAACACAGTTGCGGAAGCGAAAAGGTTGATGGAGGACAGGGAAGATAGGAAGTGACTGGCCAACAGGGGAGAGGATGGAGAAGGGGCAGCCTGAAGGACATGAAAAGAAAGAGGAGACAGGAACGGGCAGTGGGAAGGAGAGAGAAAATAAGTTGGAACTCAATTTTTAATATGACTCACTGTGGATAAAAAAATGGGTTTAAATAAGTGCTTGCTGTCAAAGTCCTCTTGTTGTCCTGCTGCTATGACACTGTGTGCTCATCAGAGCATGTGTCCACTGTGCCGAGTCCTACGAGCTCATTGCCCCACTCTGTGTCTGTGGCACATGACAGCCCCTCCTGGTCCGCGCCGGGGAGGGCAGATAACGGCAGAGAGCTCCGCAACCGCTTCCAGCGCTGGAGCAGCACCTCTCTGCCGTCCTGAGCACTTCCAAGGGATGACCCAAACTTCTTCCCAGACCCTGGACCCTTATGTCACCAGGAGGGTGAAGAGTCAGAGCAAAACCTCTGAACAGACCTTCCGTGGCTTTGCCCCCAATGCTACCAGCAACTCCATGGTTAAACAGTATTACCCTCTTCTGATAGCTGTCTTCAGTAATTATAAAATTTCATTTTCTTTGCGGCGATGCTGTAACTTAGTGAGCTGGAAACATTCCCAGAGAGGAAAGAAAACGGTACTCCAAAGACATTTATTTTAATTGTTTTATGAGGAACCCATAGAAAATGGCACTAAGTTATCTCTAAAGAGGCAGCGTTAAAGCATGGGAGCTTCTCCTCCCAAAGTGGCACCTCACGCTGAATCTCTGACAGATCCACTTTGCCTCTAATGTGCTTTTTCATGCTGCTGTGTGCTCTTTGCAGCTGATTGATAGGTTTATTTTCTGCCCTTAGCATCTAAGATGACTGTTAGTCGGCTCGGCTTGGACTTCCCCAAACTGAGATAAGAGCAAAGTTGCCAGGAATCCAAGTGATCTTGGGGAAGGGTACTAAAAAGCCTGACTCTCCTGTCACTTGCAGCGCGGTAACCTTGGGGAGCTGCTGTCCTGACCACAGACTGACCAGGAGCGACTGCTGAAAGAGCTCCCAAAGCCCCGCAGATTTGCGGCACGATACACCGCCTCTCTCTGGGTGGCATTGCGCTGTGGCGGGGAGTCAGCTGCTGGCCGGATGCTTTACATTGGGGTTCAGCTGCAGAGTTCTTGAGTTGTGCCAAAGGTTTCCAGGCGATAAAGCTTTCCTGACAAGGTTTGAAGATATCAATCTGAAGCCATTTCCAAGAAGGACATTGAAGTGGAAAAAAAGAGTCAGTGGAAGAATACAAAGTTGAGGTTAAGACAGAAAGGCTTCAAATACTCTGGAGTGAGCACTTCACTTAGAGGACCACCATGAGGCTGTGGCAGTTGTCCTTCTAAGCTGTAATTGCAAATGCAATGTGACTTTTTGGGACAGTCTTAGGTCCATGCTAGGTGGAGAAATCAAAGAATAAATTCCTGGGATGTTGGGTTTACCAGTGGACGAGTCGGGTGAAGCGGCTGTGGCCTTCTTCAGTGCTCTGGGCTGTGCTGGGGAGCCCCAGGCAAGTCCTTCACCCAGGCTGCAAGAGGACCAAACAGCCAGCCTTGCCACATGTGCCTTCACTTGTGCACGACACAGTACCCAACCAGCTTCGCTTCAGGGAAGCCGGACCTTATGTGAAGTGCTCCAAAGACTTGTTTTGTTGCACACAGGGAGCGGTAACTTTATTAACCAGCTTTACTTCACTGAACAGTCTCTCCATAATCACAACTGGTACAAATTGCGTTCAAAAGAGCGTGTTAAAGTCATTAGCTGAAGATTGGGTGAGGAAGTTATCCATTCCCTAGTGATTAACCAGCAATTTCCTATCCATCAAGACCCAGCACTGTACTCTATTAGACTTTCTGAAACATGCCGGGTGTGTGTATGCAGAGAACATGGTAATTGCTTTAATTACAATTCTTTTGATTAGTAATTTTTATTCACTGTCAAGAAGGTTGCCTGCTTCTGCGTTCACGGAGAACAGTTTTCATCCTCGCCTTCCCAGGAACATGTTTTGCATGAGCAACGGCTCCTCAGATCCCCGCCACTCTTCCCTGCAGAAGAGCATGAGGTGTTTGTGGGTGTGTGTTTGCACGGGGAGAGACGTCATGTTTTGCTCCTCTCTAGGCTCCCTGTGATACTCTGCATCCTCGTAGCCACAGCACAGCTTAATTTTCAGAAGCCAGCAGGCAGGCTCTTCTCCTGCCTCATCTGTTCTCAGACAGGCTCATTAATGTTGCTGCTGTCTTGCACTTCAGTGCTTTCTTTAATCAGATCATACCAGTCCCTGAGGATACCTGTTTCAATTGCCGGAGCAAGCTATTACATTTCCAGAGCTCACATCTGATCGGAAGGATCATTCGATGCCATTGAATTAGGGCAGAGGTAGGGACAGCGTGTTGGAAGAGTGCAGGACCTGTGTGGAAGGAGAGTGGCAGAGCCGTGGATGGCGCTGGGGTGAAGGGAACAGATTTACTTCCCAGGGTTTGCTGCCAGATGCTCAGTAAATAATTTTACTTAAGGGTGTTCTGGAGTTAGGTCGTAGCGCAAGAAGAGCCTAGCCAGAGAGGCTGGGACGAGGTGACAGTCCCGGGCAAGAGGTGGCACATGGAAATCAGGGATGCCAGCATCTCGCTAGCAGATCCTGGGAATGACTCAAGCAGAGGGAGGTTCTCTTTTCTGAAATCCAATGTTGATCTCCTCACCTGAAGTCCTCCTTGTCAGCAGGCGTTCCCCAGGATGTCACACCTCATGTGAGCAAAATGTCAGCATGGGACATCAGAAACAAGGACACTGGGGGGCAGTGGTAAACCTGGACAACCACATTGGAAAGAGAAGAGTGGGGGTGGGTGGTGGGGATGGTGTCTCACTCGCTGCCCTACCAGCTCTCTGACCAAGACACATGGGTAAAGAGGGACACTGTGCAGGGGCATATGTCTCATAGACATACAGAAAGACCTATCTGAGTCCATTGGTCATGCAGATGAGGCATGGGGCCACCTGCATCCTTTGGGTGACCAACTATGCGTGCACCACCACTTGGTTAATGGTTGGCAATGTGTCCTGACTGAAAGTCCCCCAGGGACATTTTGCTGACGTAAAGATGGAAGGCACTGTGTCTTAATCAAGTGCTCCTAAGGTACAGAAAGAGCAGGATATTCAAAACCTGTGACGTGCCCCAAAGGGGTGGTCCGAGAACCCAGGTACCACGCTGGGCCATGGTTGGTTGTGAACCATCCACAGATACTGGTGGATTCGTATCATCTGCAAACACTTGGAATAACTCAAAGCCTTGCCTGTACATCTGTTAGCTGCATCATTGGGCTATCAAAACCCAGGACTTTGGACTGACTTTGTCCCCAAACAGCTAGAGGCAAGCTCTTTATATGCATCTTGCCTCCAGAGAAGTAAGTCTTACGGGCAGAGAGACACTACACACGACTAAAGGATTAGTAGCCATGTAACAAAGTACGTATTGGCTTCATATCTAAAAATGTTTGTACTGTAAGATGTGAGAAACACCATACAAACAGGGCATTGGTTCTCTCCCAAGCAGGGAGAACGCGGTGGCTGTGAAACCCCCACACTGTGCGGCCAAACTGCGGGCAGGTGGAAGAGGAGAAGGTGAATGTGCTCCCAGTCCCCAGACTACCATGGGCTGTCAGAGATGGCTTGACCAGCGAGGGCTGGTTTCATATACAGCTCGAGCTAGAGAGCGTAAAGTTGAGGAAAACTTGTACATGAAAAAAGAAAAAGCATTTAATGCAGGTACTAGAGAGGCAGAAAATTATGTTATTGGAGAAACAAACCAGGGCATTGCCAGGGATGGACACTGCAGACGGCTGGGGATGGAGCATGTGTGACTGCCAAGGCAGAAGGCGTCTGTGACACACTCCATTTACAAAACATATAAAATAAAAAAAAAAAAAAAGGATGGGAACCCCTGCTGCAGCCAAATAACACTATCAGAACAACCTGCGTAGGCAGAGTGTTCCCACGTTGATTGAAATCAAGCCAGGTCAATGGGATTAACAGCCTCCTCTTGGGAATGTACCAAGGGATCTCCGCATGACTGCAAGCAGGCTGAACCTCCTCCGTTTTCAGTTTCATCGGCAGAAAGACGGCCTTGCTGGCAGCACGGCCTTCTCCGGCGGAGGCACAGACATCCTGAGT
This sequence comes from Charadrius vociferus, assembly GCF_000708025.1. NCBI lineage: Eukaryota > Metazoa > Chordata > Aves > Charadriiformes > Charadriidae > Charadrius > Charadrius vociferus. The sequence goes on from NW_009648642.1 coordinate 92,979, forward strand.
TGGACTCGAAGCGGAGAGCACTGCTTAGTGGAGCTCTCTGCCCTGCCTTGGTCCCCTCAGGAGGTCTCTCATTTAATCTTAGGGCAAAATCTGTGCCCTGTTTCAGTTTGAGATGTGGCAGAGGCAGTCTCTGATTCAGGCAAGTGTGGTGCTCCCAATGAAAGCATTCAGCTGAGCTGTTCCAGCTGGAAACCCCAGATCCAGCACCAACAACTGGACATCTGGGACCTGGGCACCGGCAGGACCTTCTCTCAGGAGAACTCGGTGTATTGTGTGGTTTAGGTGGGATTGCTGTACGCGTGCCATGCTGCCTGGCAAGCCTGAGTTCACTACCACCACAGCACAAAGCAGTTTTTGTTAAGAAACATCTGTCACGAGGCTGCAGCTCGGGCCACTGCTGTTGGGATTGTGCTCTCGTCCCTGGTAGGTGGTTGGTGGCAGCACTCTCCAGCCCAGCTTTCAAGGGACATTATAAAGTGATGGCACAATAAACATTCTTGAGGCTGCATTAAATATCAACTTGACATCTTTTTCGCAAGCAAGAGTGAAAACCAAGAAGAGGACAGTGACGCTGAGGGTGTCAAGATGAAGATAAATACAACATTACAGCTCCTGTGATGGGTGCTGGGCTTAGCGTTTCCTCAGCAAGGTTCGAGTGCCGTTTGAGATGGTAACACAGGGTCGTTCACAACTTGCCCACCTCTGCTTCCTTCTGCGCTTTGATCAGCAGAGGCTCGGGTAAACAGACGGGCGCTTTGGTTGGTCGCTCATCCCACCATCAGTCCTCGCTCCGCTTAGCCAGGCACCGTTCGGCACGGCAGGCGTGCAGCCCAGAGACTGACACCGATGGATTGATTTGTGCTCCATTCCAGATGTAAAGCTTTTTATCTCCACAACCTGAAGAGTTGGAGATTAAGTGTTTTAATTTGGATGTAAGCTTAGAGTTTAACAGAGGAAGGCAGCCTCCGGAACAAGAAGTACGGGGCTGAGTTGCTGCAAGCTGAGCCTGAAATGAAGCATGGGTGCAGCCCCATCCCTCCCCTCGCCTGGAGGATGCTGTCTCTGACTCCATCAGACAAACTTCAGACAAAGACAGGACCCACGGATCCAATGTCTCCGGATACTGAACTTCTCTGATGTCTGGGACATCCAGCGAGACACAGTCCGGAAAGAAACACTCATGGCTGACCTGTCCCTATTGCATCTGAGGAGCACAATAGGGAAGAGTGATAAAGGAGCAATGGAAAGCTTTTAGAGAGCTATTTTTAGCCTTTCCCAGCCAATTGAAAAGCTTTACAAATTGCAAGTGAGGGTTGTGCCACAAAAGCTTGCTCTGTGTCGCTCCCGTCTCACAGGAGAGCACAGGTTGGGAGAGGCAGAAGGAGATGCATTTCAAAGGCCAGCACAGACACGGTGCCAGCTACCAAGCAGAGATGGCTTTCATTTACAATGAATCATCACAATACCTTATCACAGCACCCAAAGGCTGTGTTTTAAATCATCATCTTCTGACACAAGGCACCGCGGTCCCTGCCCTGGAGCTCAGAGTTTCAGCAGGGGATCTCAGGATGAAAAGCAAAGGCTTTGGATAAATCACACATGGGATCTAGAGCAAAAATGGGAACCAGTTCTAGATGCCCAGTTCTGAAGGCAAAGCATCTGTCTTAAAGCCATCTTTTGCCTTCATCAGGAAAGTTTCTTACATGGGCTTCCTTACGATCATGGAGAAATCGTACCCTTCGCAAGCTGCTAGGGAACAGCAGCCTAGTTTCTTCGAGAGCAAAACTTCCATGTCAGGTCCTCAGATCTCTCTCTCTTAGCCAAAGGCTGTTTTTCATCGTGTTTTTGCTTGAATATTGCACAATGCTTAAGCAAGAGGGTGGGAAGATTCGTGTTCTCAGAGAGAAACCAAGTGAAATGTCAAGGGGAACATCCCTGCAAGTCTAGTATTGAATGTAAATATGCATGAAACCCCAAGGCTGAGTCCTTTCGTCTGAGAAGACGTTAATAAAAATTTACCCTTCAGCTCACAAGCCTGCAAACCAATGAATAATAGCCACATCCTGGTAAACTCCAAAACATTTCATAATAGAAACAGAGGAACCTTCTGGGCACTGCATACTTTCATTAAAACATGAAGGAAAAAAACACAGTGTTTTTTACTGAGAGTAGGAGCGTCCTCCTTCTGAGGTACATCTGTACTGCTCACGCTCTGCATGCCGAGGGAGAGCTGCTCCCTCTTGAACCCAGGCCAGGTAAGCTCTGGTGCAAACAGCATCTTCTTCAGTCACAGCACAAAAGTCCAAGGGCACTGGCCGCCTCCCAGAGCGATGGTGTTATCCCGTACGAGGGAACCTGTGCCTACTGGGAGTTCAGGTCTAGGTCACAGCTGAGATTTACGCCTGCAGTTACCGGCAGAAGGCAGGAGCCTTCCTCTACTTGCAGAAGAGAGGAAAAAAATTACAAAGCGGGGTTTGAGCTGTGGACACTTATCCTCCCCCCTCTCCATCAGCAAGTTTCTGGTTACAGCTTTGCCTGCTTTGTAGGCACTGGCCTCACTCCTGAATATGGATGTGCTCCACCTGGGACATGTAACTGGAGGAGAGAGTAAACAAACTTGATGTCAGAGCCAGGGGATGTTCCTTCTTCGTCAGCTCTCTGAAATACGTATGATGGCCTACAGCTGCCAGGGAGCTCCTGGGCTCCAACAAAGCTCCCATAAATCAAGATGTCTTACAGCAGGTCTCAAGGTCCTTGCCTCGGCTTCAGTGGTGGCTCTGGACTTGTGTTCCTGTGCCGGAGCAAATTTTCAGCAGTCATCTGGCGGTGTCCTTCTTGGAAGCATCTTGGCAGACAGGGACATGAAGATTGGCTCTTGGGAGGCTTGTGTGACTGACCCCAGGCAACCTTCATTGGACCCTTACGTTAGATCCCTGCAGGACACCAGAGTTATGTTTCACATCCAATGGGACAAACAGACATCTTCCCTTCCCTTCCCTTCCCTTCCCTTCCCTTCCCTTCCTTTGACACCGTGGCTGGCTGGATGAAACGAGGCTGCAAATGTTAATTGAACACTGCTGGGAGAGATTAGGTAGATCCAATGGTCCTTCAGTGGGCTGCAAGGTCCTGGCGATCCTTTCACTTGCTGTGCACGAGCAAGCCCGGGCCATCTGGTTGTGACAAACACTAGCCGATATTTTCATTCATCAGATCCCCCTCTGGTGTATTACAGCACATAACACCAGCACCCCAGGAGAGGAGCGAACGGAGCTGCCCTCCTGGTTCTACAGCTCCTTGCTTTCCCAGAATTCAAAACGTAGCACATCTTTTTTCTCTTTGCGGCGTGTGTCCCCGAAAGCGGGTCGGGGCTGTGCTGGGAGCACAGCTGCCGGCAGGGACCTGCCGCAGGTGGGTATTTAGCTCCAGCGCACCCTCTTTTAAATAACATCTTTTGTTATTTAATTTATCCCTCTTTCTTCTTCATCTTTTAATAAGAAGTGAACAGTTTCGTGAGTCTTTTGCTTCTCTGCTGATGCTTTCAAGAGCCTCTCAGCTAACGAGGGTTTGACATTGACCCTGACTGGCTCAACGCCCGCTCCGGTAAGTTGTCCCACTGACGGCTGCGTGAATTCTGTCTGTGCTGAAGGCATGAAGGAAACAAATTGAAAAACAGCCACTGTGCATGTATTTAGTTACTTTTACCAAATCCTTACAGCCAAGGGTTTTAGATAGTTTTTGACAGGGCAGGAATGATTCTGCCCCAGCCCAGCCCCGCAGAGGTCGAAGCTGGCCCCAAAGATGCTCATGGAGCCGATGACTCCACAGGTGTGAGGCTGGCCCAGGGAGAAGGGGTGAAGAGGTGGAGGGAGACTCACAGGATGCATCTTTTAATCCCCACGTCTCTCAGTGTGGGCAAATCACATCTGCAGGATGGCTCTATGGGCTCAACAGCTCCATCGGGATGCTGGGAAGATGGTGTGATGGGAGCTGCTGGGGGCTGCATGCGTGCGTCCGACCAGGGGACAACAAGTGGTGGTGCTTTCCTGCTCCTGAGAAACTGTGTGGCCTCATTTGCTGTGAGCCACACTCAGTTCCCCAAATCTTTCTTAACTTGTGCTCGTTTTCATCACGGTACATCTCGAAGTCCCATCTTCAGCACAGGGACAACATCTATCTCATCTGAAATAAAGTTGCACCTTAGGTGCTGTTTTAATAAAGAATAAGACCGACTATTTTTGTGGACTTAGAGTGTATAACTGAAAACTCTTAAACGCTTGAAGCTGCAGGCCAGCACACCTACTGATTTCAAATTTTTCATGGCAGAATTCACACCAGCCTTTTTGTTTTTACTAAATTATCCTGGGTTCCTTCGTGGGGTTTGGCTGTTAACACATTCTCCCTCCTGCAGAAATTAAACATTAGCATTTCTCCATCCCAGCGAACTTCAAAGAAACGAAGACATACAATACAGACGCCTCCACATATATTAAGCTAGCGCTGAAGAAGAATGAAATGCGAGTGCTGGGAGAGGACAGGGGTTCATGAGTAGTCCCTGGAGTCAGAAATCCTGTTAAATCCTGTTTATCCAGCAAATACATTTAAGCATTGCATCTGACCCAGAGCTTGACTGTGCTGAAAACAAGACTTGCTCTTGAGTGCGCAGAGGAAAGCAGCCTGCTCTACAGCGATGAGGGCTGGAGACCTGCTTAGAAATATAAATTGTCCGCGCATAAGAGGCAAGCTCAGGCAGCCTGATGGGCGATTGGAGGAAAAAGGTTCTTCCCTGTGCTTTCCGTTGTCTCAGCTGAGGCATCTGGTGGCACTTCAGACTGGGACCATTGCATTGCTTCTTGGAAGTTTGGGGCTTTCCTTAAAAAAGAGGAGGGAAACTGTCCCCTCTAGGGATGGGAAACGGCTCTTGGGGAACCACACAGCTGTGGCAAGCGAAGGTCCCCACTTTAACTCCTCTCTCGCATGTCTCTGTGCTGGCCTCAGCCCTTTCATAGGGGACTGTCTGTACCCAAACACGCCTGGGTCAGCAGGAGCTGCCGGGGCAAAAGGGCTCGGAGAGGGCTCAGGTCAGGGCATCGCACTGGCCATGGGCTGCGCTGGCTGCACGTCGCCTGGGGTGGGCTGTGCCCTGTCCCTGGAGCTGTGCTGTGCCAGGGAGGCTGTGGTTC